>NC_056735.1:1993550604-1993845604 GCF_019279795.1 Protopterus annectens
GCAATGAAGTGCAACATACACAACTGTTTTCCCAACCTTATTGTGACAATAGTTGCAAGTGTATGAGAGCCATAGACATAGTCCATTTGACTAGCACATTTACATAAGTGCCTGTATACCAAATAATCTTGAAATTGCAGTGCTTGCCACTGTTGCACATTGCTTACCATCACACAAATGCGTTACCGGCCAATGAGCACCCTCACCTACTGTGTTTGCATGGTAGAAAGAGATGCTCAACATTTTCAAATATTGTGAAACCAAAATGTATGCACACTCAGTAAGGGCAAGATGTGCAGTTGACAGAAAAGCATCAGGATACAAAATGCAATTGGAGAAATGATCATTCTCCATTGAGTTTGAGCTATGGTAGACATCTTGTGTTGCTGTTGAGTGGGTGTGCTTTGAACACAAAGGTGGTGTGTTGGAGTCCAAAGACTTTATTAGACTTCTAGTTAAGGGGCATGGGTCCCAGTTGCTGCAGTGGGACTATTCTGGCTCAGAATACAAGTCTAAAGCTTGAAATACCACTGCCAGGGCTTTGACCAGTGCTACATGTATCCTCTGCACTGGTGATCAATGCAGACAACATTTTGATGACCTCCGGAGGAGGAAGCAGGTTACCCTTGACCATTGGATCAGGGAATTTAGTGTGGGGACACCTCACAGATGTCTACTTATCAATTTAAGTGAGTAATTGCAAGAGTTAAAAGCTGAATATAGTCAAGACTGGTATTCATAATGGTATTCCATTCTATTCTGTTCTTTCCACTGCTGCCAACAAGCCTAAAATGTGAGGTCCCATGCTACACAGTTTTTAAGGATGAGAAAAGCATGTGCTATCTATGAATCAGGACAGTACTGTTCTAAATATTAATATAATAATAATAATAATAATAATAATAATAATAACAATAATAATGATAATAGTAATAATAATAATAATAATAATAATATAATATAATAATAATTTTAATAGTAATTTAGTAGAGTTAAAATTTAAGGATGGCTTAGTTGGTATTTAATACAGATGCATCAAATCTAGCATGCATATTTCAACTGTAAAAGAAAGTATGCATGCCTTAATCTGTAGCGCAAACAACAGTTCCATATCCTCAAATGACAGTAAGTATACATCTCTAAACTGCAAAAGGAAAGTATGCATGCAGTAGTCTGTATGACAAAATAACAGTACAGGATTAGAGAATAGTCAATGGATAAGGGTTCAAAAACAACACTTCCAAAATATACAGTACTGTTAGGTTTTCATCATTATTGCAAGGTAAATTCAAACCTCTATGCCAGTGGCACTAATGGCCTGCTGTAAACTGTAATCAGTATGCGCAGTATCTGCTGCTGGCTGGAATCTGTACTATAGTGTGCCTCTGTTATGAATTGGGTAGTCCTAAAAGTAATGTAATGAAGAAATTTGCTATGAGTTTGTAGTGTTAAAAGTAAAGGTAACAAAAGAGAGTCAAATAATTATATCAATGCTTTGTATATCACATATGAAGTTACTAATGTTCACCCTGTTTTATCTCATGCCAACCTTTATCTTATTTTTTTTTTATTTGTTGTTTTTTTTTTCCCAACAGCACAGCAGGTAGGCCTGTTCCACAGGATCTTCCTGTCCCCACTCCACCAGTTACAGCATCACTACCCAGCACATCTGGTGCGCAACTTAGCAACATCCAACTCTCCTACCCCTGCACTACCTGGCCCCTCAGGTAGTTCTTTCCCAGAGGATAGGCCTGTGGTGGAGGTGGTGACTTTATCACCCAAGAAGAAGTGGCAGGGATGGTGCTTAGAATTGTGTTCTGCACTGTGGGTACATGACTACAATGAATGGAGCCCCTGCTCTCCATCCTGGTTCAGAGTACCCCTAGGAACAACAAAAATATCTGAACCACCACACTGATAAGGTGCTCCAAGTTTTTGTTGTTCTGCATTCTGCTGACTTGGAGTACCTTATCAATGTGCTGGTTCAGATATATTTGTTGTTCTGCATTCTGCTGAACGTGGAGTATTTTATCAGCATGGTGGTTTGGATATTTTTGTTGCTCTGCATTCTGCTGACTTGGAGTAACTTATCAGCATGGTGGTTCAGATATTTTTGTTGTTCTGCATTCCACTTGGAGTATCTTATCAGCATGGTGGTTTGGATATTTTTCTGCATTCTGCTGGTTGGAATTCCAGACCTTAAGTGTGAAGCTTTCATTTATTCTTTTTGTTAGTACCCATAGAAGATGTAGACATCGAGCACTGCAGCCATAGGAGCAGTGAGGTGAGAGTGATGACAGTCCACTGGGTGAGGATGCAATTTTCACTGTGACTCAGCTTGACATGCATGGGACCTGAATTCCCCCCACCCTCTCCCCAACCATGGTGTCCTTCAACATCCCTCTCTCTTGTCTTGTTTTTATCTGTCTGAAATTGTTTCCTCAGCTACCCAGTTTTCCTCACTCAAACATTCCTACATCCCTTCTCTAACATTCATATCTCTCAAAAAAAAATGGTCACCTGTCCCACAAAAAGAAATTGTGCCATACATAGCTCTCTATTTTGCACACATGCCTCCATGACACCCTTGATTCAGTCCAATTGGCTCTACAATATGATTGTGTTATGTTTACCCCTCCCTCTGGAGGTGACAGTCCAGATTCATCTAGTATTTTGCATATATGATCATGTTTTATTGTTGAGGAAATGGATAGCTATGTTTCTTTCCTACATCCCTCCTACACATTCATGTGGAGAGCTATGTATGGGACAGCATTTTTGGGACAGGTGCCTTATTTATTAATTTATTTATTTTTTAAGACAGACAGAAGGGAATGTTGGGGAAGGGATGTAGGGATGTCTAGGTCAGGTAGGTTGGGTAGATGAGGAAGCAATCACAGACATACAGGACATACAAGAAAACAGACATGAACAGTGAAGGACACAAGAGGTGTGTGTACACCAGAGATGAGGTGAAGGTGGAGACATTGCAAACCTATGGACATCAAGGTGAGTGACAGTGAGAATTGAGTCATCACCCACTGGACTGTCATCATTGTCACCTCACTGTTACGATGGCAGCAGTGTCTGCTGTCTGCATCTCCTTGAGTTATTCAGTACAGTGATGGAGAACAGTGTCTCCATTTGGTGTAGGCATGCACCAGCTGTGTGTGGCACACAGTCCTATGCACAACCCTGGCAATTCATCATGGGTGATAAAATCACTACCTGTGCCACTGCTCCTGAAGGTAGTGCAGGTTCAGGAGACAGGGGGTGCTACCAGGTTGTGTTCCAGATGTGCTGGACCTTGGTGCCATAACCAGTTAAGTGGGGGCAGGTGGATCCTGTGGGGTATGCTTACCTTGCTGTGATATGGGAAAAAAAAACAAAAAATAAAAAAAGAAAGAAAATAGGGGTTGGGTTGATAGGAAAACAAGGGAGAACATTAGCAACTTCATATGTGGTATACAAGGCACTGAAAAAAATATTTGAGTCTAGTCTGTTACCTTTGCTTTTATGACTACCAGCTCCTAGAAAATACCTTTTATTACTGTTAAGACTACCCAGCTCATAGCAGATGCACACAGGTCTATATCAGACCATTGAAGTTTTAAAACTTCGAATGTTCTAATATCGACCCAGTTTCAGCGAACGCTAAAAATAGCAAAGGTGCAGAACACCAAATTCTTTCCTAGGGAAAGAATTTGGTTGGCTGGTTCTGTGGCTTCACTATTTTCAGCTCTGTGGTGGAAAGTTACTGGTATGTGTGCGATTGTGTGGACGTTAGGTTTAGGGCACAGCTTAGGTGAGTTAGGGTTAGAGCGTGGGTTAGGTGAGTTAGGGTTAGGGGTGGATTAACTGAGTTAGGGTTAGGGCGTGGGTTAAGTGAGTGTGCGATAGTGACAGACCTTAGGGTTAGGGTTTGGGTTAAGGTAAGTGGATAGATAGTAGTGTATGTACAGTTTAGTGTAGGGTAAGTTGTAGGATTTTAAGTGTATGTGTTTGGATTGATGTTTTTTAGGTGTGCTTGTGTTGTGTGTATGTGTTTCGGAATAGCAAATGTTTTCCTTGGGAAAAAAATTGCTGTTCTGAATGTTCGATATTATGTGGTTTAGATATTTTAGGTTCGATGAAATAGTGTTCGCTATTTTCATCTTTCGATAGCGTGATATAAACGCATGCACACTTTACTACAGATTGCAGCGAGCAATCCTTGCTGTGTGCATATATTGCACATCTGTGTGTTCCTATTATACTGATTACAATTTACAGCAGGCCATTGGTGCCACTGCTTTAGTGCTCTGATGTTACATTGCAATATCAATGAAAACTTAACAGTATTGTATATTTGGGAAGTGTGGTTTTTGAACCCACAACCTCTAACTACTCTCTAATACTGAACTGTTTTGAACTCCAGACTAATCCACACATATTTTTCTGTAAAGTTCAGGGAAGAATGCTCAGTTTTATACAACCAATAACAGTACTGTTCAGATGCATATGCTTCTTGCATGCATGCCAATCTAGCAGCATGGGTTCATGCATTCAGTTCTCGGCGTGTGATGGCTATGGAAAAAAACAGAACAGAATATCATTATGAATACCAATCCTGACTATATCCAGCTGTTAATTCTTACAAGTAGTGTCTGTAAGTGATACTTACACATCTGTGGGGTGCCCCAGTCCAACATTCCTCAATCTAATAGTCAAGTGAATCCTCAACTTCATCTGGAGGTCTCTATAGTGATTCCTTGTTCACCACTGCAGGGGATACTGATAACACTGGCCAAAGCCCAGGCAAGACAATTCAGTGCCTCTGACTTGTAATCCAAGCCATGATAGCCCCTCTGCAAAAGCTGGGCCCATGTTAATTCACTAGGAGTCCTACAAACACTTTGGACTCCTGGACATCCCATCTTTGAGCATGGAATCTCAAAACCACTCCAAGAATGCCTTGCATGCCTACCACAGATCACAACCAACGTAGAATAATGTTTTCCTGCCAATTGCAGGTATCATAATTACTGAGAGTGCACACTTTTTGGTTTTGCAACATTTGAAAGTGTTGCACATTACTTACCATAGAGCAAACATGGTGCTCAAGGGCACACACTGCAGGGCAACGTGTTTGCATGATGGTCAATGGTATTAATTGAATGCATCCAGTTTATGTTTGTGGCTGTCTGGGTCCTGTCTGCTACCTGGGTGGTCCATTCGTCCTATTTGTGCACTGCTGCTCTACATGCAAATGAGATGAGCACTATCAAAGCCATTTGTGCTAAGTGTTGCATTGTGCAAACAGTGCCTCACCCCCCCCCCCAAAAAATAAAATATATTAATTTATTTATTTGCATTTGTTTACTGGGAGGTATTTTGGGCCATGGTGAGCCCATTTGTAGTAGAGGCCCAGGGAGAAAAACTCCAAAAACAAACATGATAAAGCTACACAATCAAAATACAGAAATCAAGCAGTGATGGTACAGAACACTACATTATAGTGTAGGTGATAAAATAAAATAATAATATTAGTTATACAGATGTTAGATTTTATGTATGAAAATAGCAAATGTGTGAACAATACAATATAGTATTGCAGTTTTGTAGCAAAGAAGGAAAGATGAAGAGCAGCAGATTAAAGATTCTGAAAGTAAGGTATAGCCCTAGAGCTATTGCTGTATAAGCATCAAGAATGAATAGAAGATATGGTAGGTAACTGATATGGTAGATTATGTGTAGCTGGGTGGCACATGCTGGACTCAGTAAGTTGGAAGCACTAAATGCATATATGAGGAGTCTGAGCTGTAAGTGAGATGGGGAGGAAAAGTAGGAAGGCTATGAATATTGGGTTTTTTATAGTCAGTGCTGATACATGTACATTGTCAATGGGAAGAGCAGGTGTTGTTTCAGTGAAGTTTTAAACCATTCAGGGTTGCTAGTAGACCTAACTGAACAAGGGAGAGCATTCCATAGTTTTTCTGTATCATATGGGTAACACATCTGACTATCAGAAAGGTTAGGTTTTGCTACATTAAAGAGCATCTGATTGACTCATTGCCGAAGTCTATTTGGGTGATACATGGTGAACAGAGAGGAGAAGGCAGGACAACTAGAAAGGTTATAGATTAGCTTATGAGCTGTGGTTAGCTGCAGGTATGTTAGATGTTGGGGAAGTTCTAGCCAGTTTAGACACTGGAGTGATACACAGTGCTGGGAGGAGTGTTTGGCGCTGGTTACACATTTCGCAATTTTATTATAGCATGAGTCCAGTTTAGATTTTAGAGAGTATTGTATAACAGTAAGGAGAGATGCGCCATAGAGCAAGGATGGAAATAGAAAGGAAGAAGCAAGGGATAGTCTAACTGCATGGGTGAGGAAGTGTTTGTGCCTGTGCATGATGCCAAGTTTCTGATGTTTTTTTTTTTTTTTTGATGTTTGTGTTGATATATTGCTCGGTAGTTAGTTGTTCATCTATGATGACCCTAGATGTTTGGTATATGGGACTATTTCAAGGCAAGTGCTTTTGAGTGAGTTGATGGTAAATTCATTTTTGGTTAGGGATGTTGTTTTTTGTGGGTGAATAACATGAGTTTGGTTTAGTTAGTATTTAGAGCTAAATGGTTATTATACATCTAGGTTTCAGTGGAGGTGAAGGCATTTTCTGTGAGTATAAGTAGTTCTGAAGTAGACTTGGCAGTGCAGATGATGGTGGAGTCATCTGCATATTGGATGACATTAGCAAGGGGTATGCTGGTATTGAAATCATTAATGAAAATTCTGAAGAGCAGTGGACCTAGTATGGACCCTTGTGGGACTCCAGTATTGATGTGATGTTGAGGAAAGGAGATAGGGATTGGTGTCATCTGGTTGCTTGTTGTCTGTCTGTAAGGTAGTTGGAAAACCAGCTAAGGGTCGAGGGAGATATGCCTAAATTGGAGAGTTTGGTTAGAAGAAATGGGTGGAAGGCAGTATCGAATGCCTTGGAAAGGTTAAAAAATAGTGAGGAGACAAGGTATCCTGAGTATCAAGTATTGCTGACTGTGTCCCAGAAAGATATAAGAGCAGTGTTGGTGCTATGACTAGGCCTAAATCCATGCTGGGTTGGGGGGAGGAGGTTGTGGTGTAGTAGGTAGTTAAGTAGTTGGCTATGGCTACATTTTTCCAGAACTTTGAAGACGGGAGAGAGGATAGCAATTGTAAAGAAGTTAGATATATCATTATTGTTTTCAACTTTCTGGAGAGAGAGGATGAATGCTTTTTCCAGATGGTGGGAATGATGGACTCTTGAATGGATCTGTTTACTAGTATACTGATGGGATAGGCTATAGCATCTGCTGATTTTTGCAGGAATTCTGGTGGTAACTTTATGGAGCATTTGATCCAGGTTTAAGTTTAAACAGAAGTTTTTTTTTTTTATGGTGGAGGTAGGTATGGGTAAGACAGAGAAATTTGGTCTTGTTGTAGCAGATGAGTCTGGGGGCAGTGGGTTGATTAGTGGGAAGTTGGCAGTGAGATTCACTGTACTGCTTTTAAAGAATGAGTTAAAAAGTGAGGCAGTTTCAGCTGGAGTCATGTCTGGATCAGGGGAGGGATTATGGCTTTTGTCTGGGTATAACAGACTGTTTATGGACCTCCAGAGCTTTTTTAGGATTTTGCATATAGTTGTTTTGCAGAGTAATGTAGTAGTCTTATTTGCTTTTGATGACAAGTTGCTTTATTTGATTATGCAGTTGTGTGCATTGAGTGAAGGCTGCAGGGCTTTTACTTGTATGCCATAATTTCCAGGCCTAATCCCTAGCTTTCATAAGTTGTTTGGTGGATTTGTTAAGCCATCTGCCCTGGTTGGCTTTCACTCTTCTATATTGGACAGAAGCGAGATTGTCTAGCACACGGAGTAGTGTTGAATTAAAGAACTCAATAGCATCATTCAGTGGTAGGACTTTAAGTAGATGCCAGTTGATATTTCGTAGAGTATCATTAAAGGTAGTTGGGAAGAAGTGGGATAGGTCTCTAGTATGCTTACAATGGTGTAGATTAAGCACTGCATTTGGTTTGTGAATTACGTATGCTGGTAGGTGATCACTAATGCTGTTAGTTAGAGTGCCAGTGGAGGAGATTTTATTAGGGTCAGAGACAAGGTCCCTGTCTAATATCGAGCCATTCTTTTTGTTGGGTCTGGTTATGGCAGTAATGCGTTGTGTGTACTTAAATAGGTTGAATCTGTTTGTTGGGTGATGATGTATGATGTCTAACTAATTAATATTCACATCACCAACTGTAATTGCTTCATTTTCTATATTTTTGGATCACCAGGTGAGTATTTCTTCAAGTATTGGGATATTGTTACCTGGGGGGATATATGTGACTATAATGCAAATGCTTCCATTGGTATTCATTTTCAAGTAGGATATTAGTATTTTGACTGTAGAAAATATGAGCGTGAGTTTGTTATATGGGTTTATATTAAAAGTATTAATGTATATGAGAAAAATGCCCCCATCTTTTTCTGGGCCTATCTAAATACACAAATAAATAAAAATATTACAAAAAATGAGAAAGAGTTAAAATGAGGAAAACCAGTCTATGACAATATACAGTAGAAAATGTTAGTACACATGAGATATGTCTGCATATGTTTGGATACCAACGCTCACTCCAATGCACTTTCAGAATATAGGATGTGTGGTTTATCCATCTTTGTCACACAAAAAGCTTTACAGAAAAGAAATGAAATAATTCCTCACACAACCAAGTGCAACTGAATGTACACTATCAAGGGATAAACTGTTATTTCTAAATTTATTATATGTAATATATTTAGATATAGTGCACTTAGTGATCACACAACCTGTTATGATTATTGCTTCCAAACATACAACTGTGTCTTAACTTTCTATGTTTCTTGGTCATTCATCAGTTATCTGACCAGTCTCAGCGACATGCAGTGTGTAAGCCAGTCTATATCATTTACCTTAAAATGTGTGAGGATATTAAGTTGGGATACTATGATATACAGCTGCTACCAAATGAAGGGCAGGTTGGATGGCACAAACAAGCACATCTGCTCTTTCAGAGGGGGAGCAAATGTGAGTTCTTCTTATGGCACATGCAAGGGTACACTGTTTTTTCAACGGGGTGGACCCAGGCTATGATACTGATATGGAACAAACAGGAGAATTTTGCTCTTGTTACTCTCCTTGTTTTGCATCCTGCCTGTTTGATTTTGTGAGGGTTGTGAAGTCAGAAACTTCAATGTGTCTCATTACTTTCTAATTTCTCTTGATTATGGTTTCCCAATACAAATATTTGGTGCTAAACTGTGGGCATGCAGTGGTCATCAGTACTTTGCGGGGGCGTATGAATGTCTGAGTCTTTGATGCCTGAGGCCTACTACTTGCTAATGGACACATACAAGTCAAAAAACTCTCTGCTGTCACCCGTTATGTTAATTTCTGTACAAACCTCCCACATTTTACTTGCTTACTGTACCAAGTGATGAAATGCAACAACATGCCATAATATTATTATACAATACAGTACATGTTCAGGACTTACCTTGTAAATGCAGCAGCTGCCACAGTGTGATGCACGCAGTACACATCTAATACAGGGGGAGGTAAAGGCTCTGTCTCTATGCTGAGGCTGGTAGAGGTCTCAGAATTCCAATATTGTGTCCCTGTCCATCCTGTAGCACTCCACAATGTCCATGTCATGCATGCCGTGATAAGTTAAATGAGGCCTAAAATCTCTTCTCCATCTCAGCCTAGGCCTACTTGCAGCAGCAACAGCATTGCCTGCAGCACATACAAATGGAGTTAAGCAGCAGCAGCTCCTAACATTCTGTGTAGAGTTTCTATGTCTGTACTCCACTACATTTGAAATCCACAGGAAAAGCCAGCATGGAGTCTACATGGTTGTTTTATAACTTGCTGAATAGCTCCATCAGATTGATTGATTAGCATGCAATTCAGCTCTTTATTCTATAATTAGCATATCTGAAACACAGGCTAAGACAGATGCAATCCATTAAAAATCTACTGCATTATAAAAAGGCAAATGTGTAGCTAGCCAAATTAAGCTGAGGATACTTGCTACATGTTTGCAGAACTCCACAAAATCAAATTTGTTCCAAAGATATCTTTACAGAGGAATAATGAACTTCAAGAGGTATGCTCTCATTTTGTTACTTACATAATGTATATGCTAGAATATATTAATGAATAATGTGAGGCAAGCGTTTTTACACTTTTATCTGTATACATTAATTAGAAGTGTACTCATGGCATGGGCATGTTTGTCAAGACATTTCAGAGGTGCACATGATTGACAATACATGAAAATAGAAACCTGTGTGATACATATATACAACTGTTTCAGGGTCAGGTCCTTTGAAAGCACTTTTAGCATTTCAAAGATGTTTTATTAGCAAAATGGTTCATTTGCCCATTCTTTTGTGGGTGGGGGAACAAAGAAAAGTTACTTGTTATGTCAAAAACTAGAATAGATTGCTATTCTGGAGGAAGCACAGTTGAGTTACTGCTATAGTACATATAAGGATATGTTGGTTTTGCTACTCTCCTTGTTTTGCATCCTCCCTGTTGTTAGTATTTCACATGTGTAGACTGTTTTATGTTTTTTCCAGTGGTTACTACTGACTGTCTACCATTACTGTTTTATCTGGAAACAGTTACTTTGCAGTTATATGATACTTATGTGTGTTATCATTCTGTTGTCTTTTAGGTCACAAGCAATGTCAGTGAGGCAGAGACCCCGTTTCACTGAAGCAAAAAACAATATCATTGTTGATTACCTCTGTCAACAAGGGGCATTTCTGCTGGGAAGGCGTCAGCCTAATATGCAGCAAAGGCACCAGATTGTCGACGTCATCAATTCTGTGGGCAGTCATAGCCAGATATATGAACAGGTGCACCACACGGCCACTGACATGATTACCTCTGCACGGAGGTGAGCAACTGCTTTTGCCCAAGACCAAAGGGTAACCAGGGGAGGGCCTGCTACAGAACCACGTCTTACTCCCAATGAAGAGTTCCTGGTAAATGTTCTTCAACAAGAGAGATCACAGCAGGGTGGACCACAGTATCTCCTTGATGTGCTGAGTCCCAGGAGGAGTTTCCAGGTATGCTTTGTTATATGACCAGTTGAATACTGTTGTATAGTAAAACGATTGAAATAAAAGTTAATTCTGTGTCATATTTCTTTTTTTAGGAGGGGGGGATTGAATATTGGTACAGTGATAAGCTCAATTTGGAGTTGTCAACCACATTCTTGCTGAACATACAGTTAATGCAGATATAGAGGACTACATGTATTACCCCATCTTACTGTTAAATGTGGTGATGTTTTCCTTACCTCTTGCTTAATTTATTTCAGGACCATCAGAAATGCAGTAACATATGCTTCCCACAGACGGTAAGCCAAATTAATTTATGTCAGTACTGCAGATAAATTTAAAAAGATATCATAATGTGTCATTTTAGGCCTGTAGTGTGTATTGCTGCACTGTCTGTAAAAATGGCAGTGCTGTTAGTTGTTTGGCATATATTGCCCCATAGTAGTGCAGTATTAATGTATGTCTGTGTTTCTTCCTAGTTATCACAGTTGATCATGACAGTGGGAGTCTAGGCCCTGTGCCACCTGATATCAGTGTCTTATCAGACACTGATGATGATGGTGGTGAAACTGAGGCACAGTCATGGGGTGCAGAGTTTGAATCTGACACAGGTTTGACATACAGCCATCCCCTTCATTTTCTTTGGACACAGCCAGTAGGCCTATGCCTACCCAGCCCATGGAGTCCAGATATTGGACAATTGGAGGGCAAGGAGTTGATCAGGGAAGTGTGCTACTGTGGCTTCAGTGCCTGTTGAGGCTGGCCATAGTCAAAGTTTTAGCTAGGTGCCACATAGGGGGGTTGATAGCGGTGCTCGGAGGGGCCGGCTGTCCCTGCTCCATCTGGTGCATGTGTCTCTTCCCATGTTACTTAACTTATGCTTAGGGCCATCATGGAGGCACAGGCACAATCAAAAAGGTGCTCCAGTGAAATGCTCAGGGTTGTAGATGTGGCAGAGATTGACATGCATGACTACCTCCACCATGCTGGTGATTCACTGAATTGGATAAATGACACATTGGAACGAGGGTTGTCTGTGATAGACCAACTGGTGTTTGTCATGGAATGAGCAGTGTCTCTGATGGAACATCTGATGGAAGGGGGATGGCATCCTCTTGGGTGTAGGCCAGCCATAACATCTGCTGATAGGCAACATGGCCATTCCTGATCATGCTCCCATAGTGGTAGTACTTCCACTGGTCCATCAATCAGAGTACTGTCCACACCTACACATGGAAAGTCATGGTGTCATGTTCCTGGGCATTCCTATGAAGGGAGCACATCCAGCAGACCTCAGTCATGTTCAGGTAGCAGTACTGCATCTGCTGTGGACTTAGATGTGCCACTTCAACTCCTGACAGAGCCGGTTCTCATGGTCAGGGTGACAATGATGAACTGCCAGCTTTGACATGCATGCCTCACATCTGTCCGACATACCAAGACATAGAGCTAGCACTGAGGTAGGCTGTGTTCATGCAGACTGTCATGCACTGCTTTCACATGAGGACCCCTACAGACACACACACACACACACACACACACACACACACACACACACACACACACACACACACACACAGTTACATGGTTCAGCCTGGCTGCTTTCCTTTCTTACTCATGTACATTCACCAACCTTTTGTTTCAGTATATGCTTCCTGCACCCCCCCCCTCCACACACACACACACACACACACACACACACACACACACACACACACATAACACTGTGTGTAAGTGATGATAACTGTACTGTATTCCTGTTTTCTCTCTTTTGGATTCAGGGATACAAACATACTTTTCAACTGTTTAGTGGAAGAAATATGGACAAAGTCAGACAAAATGGAGGACAAAGGCCAAGAAAATAGAGACATATTTTCAGCATTGTTCTTATTAACTTATAAAGTTCCTAGAATAACAGAGTTTGTTTTAACATGCATTTTTTGAACGATTTTAAGTCTGAAACTCAAATGTATGTCATTATTTAGTGACTACTGTGACTTCAGTCCTCTGATCATTCCAATGATTTGCCAGAAAACCACAAAGTTTATGAGGAACAGGCCAAAAATATGAGCCAAAAATCTGGACATTCTGCGAAAATCTGTAAAATTGAGAGGTATAGATACACAAGCTTTGTGTCTAATGCAGAGGTTGCATAGGTACATTAATACCTATAATATCTGCATTTTGTTGTTGAACTGATAATTGTATCTGTCAATAATATTTGCCTTGCCAAATTATACAGTGGAAAGCATCATCATGTCAGTACTTTCTAGTGTTATCTCTTGTAAGGGTTGTAAAGTCAGGAAATGCAAAGTGTCTCATTACTTTCTAACTTTCTTTTTAATGTTTTCCAGTACATAAGTAAGGTGCACATCATAAGACAAGCCATAACATTCAGATCTCAGGATTATATAACATCAATATCTATTACACATAATAATACACACAACAGTTTCTCAGCCAATAACCCCCTAAGGAAAAACACCTCAAAACCAAATGTCTTGGTCATAGGTGACTACATAGTGAGACACACAGATGTCCTCCTCATCAGGCTGGACGAGAAGATCAAGGTCAGCTGCCTGTTAGGTATCAGGATCAATCAGATCATGCACAGACTCAAGTCTCTCAACAACAAGTACCTTTATAACTCTGTCATAGTCCATGTTGGAGTGAATAACTCGAGACATACCTCATTGGACTATATGAAGAGAGACATGATTGAGCTCTCAGATTACATGTCACAGGCAGGTATATCCCTAGTCTCAAACAGCATTCTACCTTCATCCAGGATGATGGCTCAATATAAACAAAAAATGATTGACTTGAACAATTGGCTTAGCTTTTGGTGTCAGTCCAGGGGGATCCAGTATCTCTCAGCCTGGGAAGATATGGTCAACAGAAAATGCTGCTTTGCCAGTTATGGTCTTTACCAGTAACCTATTGGCTTTCATTTACTGGAAAATATACTTTTCTCCCCCATAGTGGCTTTTTTAGGCAATGTCATAACAACAACATTCCTGACATACAAAAATCCACTAGAGACAAACTCAAAGTTATGCTCCTTAATGCTAGAAGTCTAAATCAGAAACTACACTCACTGGTAGAACTCCTTACCTTGGAAGATGCAATGCCTGTGCAGTCACAGAGACATGATTCAAGGTCCCAGAGAGCCCCCATAGTCATGCAAGGCTACAATGCTTTCCATATGTTCAGACCTCAAAACCAACATGAAAGAACCAAAGGAGGAGGTGTATCCATCTTCACTAAAGACAAATAAACCTCAGAACTGGTCAAACAGTATGACTCTCTAGAGCTACAAGTCCAAATAACTGTAGGTCAAACCGTCTTCCATATCATTGTTAGATATAAGTCCCTCACCATGAACATACCTCTCAACTGTCCAGATTTTCTCAGAATACCCAGATTTTCCCTTATATTTCTTGTCTGTTTCTTATAAAATTGTTGTTTTCTGGCAAATCAGTGGGATGATCTGAGGATTGACATCTCTAAATAATGATATACATTTGAGCTTCAGACTTCAAATGCTTGATAAAATACATGTTAACACAGATCCTGTTATCAGAGCAACTTTAAAAGTTTATGGGGGCAATATTTAAAATCTGTTCCTATTTTTTAGGCCTCTGTCCCCCTGATTATGTCAGGTTTTGTCCAGATTTCTTGCAATAAGAGGTTGAGAGACAAGGCCATGAACCAAGAGAACTAATCTGCCTACCTAGACCTACTTCAGTTACTCACTATACAGCCAAATACCTTGGTCATGGGTGCACACAAATAAACACCTATACAAATGTATAGACTCAGCTGTACCTAAATCGATCAAAACAAGTTCCTTATAAAAAAAAAAAAAAAAACAAACAAACAAAAAAACAAGCCACCCTGGTAGGCATCAAGCATAAATATGTTATACAATAAGAGGAGGAAACTAATGTCTAAGAACAAGAGGTAACTGACTCAGCAGAGGAAGGACACACTCCACAGCTTGAGCAAGCAAATTAGATATCTTGTAAAGTCCTCAAAACCAATTACAAACCTAAACTAGCAGCCATAGCTAAGGATAATCACAAGGCATTCTTTAGCTACATCAGAAACCTAAAAGGGAAGGCCCAACTTTGTGCAAAACTAGGGGTGGACAGTACCACTCATACTGACCCCGAGGACATTATGAACCTGCTATAAGACATATTTGGGGCAAACTTCACCCACCTTTCTCCACCAGACATACCCCAAAGCATACCTGTCAGCAGTCCTCCACCTAGTATCTCCAAAGAGCAGATCATAACTGCACTCTCCATGCACAAAAACACAGTCTCTATGGAACTGGATAACATTGCAGGCTGCCTACTAAATGGTCTTAAACAGGACCTAATGGAACCACTTCGCACTCTCTTCAACCACAGTCTAAGTGCTGACTTTGACCCAGCAGAGTGGAAAATGGCAACAGTAATTCCCTTACACAAGGGAGTCCATCAACCAACCTTGGGAACTTTAGACCCATAAGCCTAACCAGCCTTATCTACAAGGCCAGAGAATCATCATGGATTTTATCAACAAAGATATAGGTGACCTTCAACATCTTGACCCAACCCAATTCGGCTTTGTTAAGGGTAGATCTTGCTTATTAAACCTGGTGGACTTCTTCGAGAATGTAACCATAGTCCTGAATGAAGGCAAAACAATACATACAGCCTATTGTGACTTAGCCAATGCTTTTGACACAATCCTCTACTCAGGCATCATTAAGAAACTCACCCAACTGGGAATTAACCCATATGTCACTAGATGTGTAGCCAACTGGCTCACCAGCAGAATGCATACAGTCAAAGTTTGGGATTCCTCCTCTACCAGGAGACCAGTTATCAGTGGTGTACCTCAAGTATCTTGGCTGGACCCCCTGCTGTTTGTAATCTATTTCTCAGATGTTCAGGGGAAAATAGATGGCCTGTGGCTTACCAATTTGCTGATGACTGCAAACTGGGTGCAATCAGTGAGTACCACAATGATGTTGACATACTACAAAAAGGGATTAAACAGACAAATCATTGGTGCCAAACCCTCGGATTTAAAATAAATGTAAAAAATGTGTTATCATCCCTTTGGGAAAAGGGGAAGGCCCTGCAAATTACAATATTAACAGTACCCCCCTTAGCTCAAACTCTGTGGTGAGAGATTTGAGAACACAGGTTGATAGTAACCTTAACATTGACCACCATGTGTACACAGAGGTAAGGAATGCCTTCTATGTTGTACATCTCATAAATAAGGGCATTGTGTCCAGAGCTAGGGATATTATAACTACCGTGAACTCATCCCTCATCAGCACTAATAATGTACAACTCTCCCTTCTGTATGTACCTCACCAGACACATGCAGGAGGTGGAGTGACCTCAGAGATTTCTCACCAAGATAATTTGGGCCTTCAGTACATGACCTGCATGGGCAGATTGAAGGCTCTGTCACTGTAAACTCTATCATATAGGCTGCTGAGAGGTGATTTGTGCCTGGCCTACAGAGTAGTCTCAAACCCTGCCCTAATGGAAAGGCTCCACATCTTCAAGTCACATGGGAAAAGATTCACTTACTCTAGGGATCTTAACCTAGTCTGCAACATTAACAGGACATGCTGGAGAGGCAGATATGTCTCCCAGAGATTGCCACTCCTCTGGAACAAACTCCCAATTCATATAAAACTGACTTTCTCAATGACCCTATTTAAATGTAATTTAGACAACTGGATGGGAGACTGTAAATTTACCCCAGGGTGCCACCTATGTCCCTCTTGGATAAGGGCAGTTGATGCTGATCATAGACTTGTGCTGCAAATATAGACCATACAACTTGGTCAATAAGGAAACAAGGGTATAGCATGGCTAGGCTTAGAATGGCATAAGGGCCAATAGCTTAGTAACCTTCTATGAACCTATGAAGCTAAGGTGACATCTGGCTGGACTCCAGGCCAGTGTCTGATCATGCCCTGGTGGGACCACTGCATATGCAATAATCTGATACAGCCAATGACATCAGCATCATCTTTTGAGCATATGGTAATAACAGTGTCCAACATGCTGGTGTATAATGCTCTCTGTAATGTCAAGTAAACGCTCATGCACACAGTTGACTGCAGTGAGAACAGAACCCCTACCTAAGTACACAGACTTTAAAACACAGTACTTTAATCAGGCACCACAGCTCAAGTCTGACTTTTACCTGGCTGCAGGTCAGCTTATAGTGGATGACATCAACAAGCCATGTGGGAGATAAAAGGTTGGGAGCACTGCATGAAATGGATGTGTAGGATTGTGCAAGTATCAAAATACAGCAAGCCATGCCATTACAGAATTAACTATAGGATAGCACATCTGCTCTGCTGAGATATGCACACACCCATTTGACTGCAATAGGGATAGAACTCCTGCCTATCTAAGTACACAGACTATAGAATATAGTACTTTACACAAGCACCACACCACAAGTCTGCTTTTTCCATGGCTGCATGCCAACTTACAGGTGATGACATCAGCAAGCATGTGGGAGACAAAAGGTATAGAGGGCTGCATAAAATGGATGTGTAGGCTTGTACAAGTATCAAAATACTGGCAAATCATGCCACTGGAGAAGTAACTTTAGGATAGCAAGTCTAATCTGATGAGTAGAGATACACACATATTCAGTTAACTGCAGTGAGAATAGAACCCCTACCTACGTACACAAACTAGAGAACACAGTAATTTACACAAGCATCACAGCACAAGTCTGACTTTTATATGGCTGCAGATCAAGTTTTAGTGGAGTAGATCAGCAGGCCATGTGGGAGACAAGAGTTTGTGAGGGCTGCATGAAATAGATGTGTAGGCTTGTGCAAGCATCAGGATACTGGCAAGCCATACAGTTGGAAAAGTAACTGTAAGATAGCACATCTCAGCTGAGTAGAGACATGCACACAGCAAGTTGACTGCAGTGATAACAGAACCCCTACTTACCTATGTGCACAGACTACAGAACACAGACCTCTACACAAGTGCCCTGGCACAAGTCTGATTTTTACATTGTTGCAGGTCAACTTATAGTGGATGACATCAGCAGTGCATGTTGGAGAGGAGAGGAGTTTTATAGCATTTACTGTTTGCTACTGTATCTTTTTCTTCTGTCTCTGTAAAAAAAAGAAAAAAAAATACCCTTGTTTTCCCGCTTTTCTGAACTAGAAAAGTCCAGTCTTCAGATTTTGCTGATCTCTGGGCTTTGTCTTAGTTCCTGTGCTATCCATATCCTTATTTGGATAAGAGGAAGATTCTTTGTTCACCAGTGGGAGTGGGGAGCACTGAGCAGCCTATTTGTCCCTAGAGGAGTGGTTCCAGCCTAGCAACTTGTAGTTTATTGGCCATTTTGGGTCAATTCCTGGCTCTTTTCAACCCCCTGCTATAAAGCCAGTTTGTGTGCACTTTTACACGCTTTTGCGCGAATTTGCGCGAAGTTGCTCATAGAGCAGCATTGGGCAGCACCAGTTAATCAAGTTTAAACTATTTCTGGCTCCGTAAAGTCTGCTCTTCAATTTTTACCTTCGAACTGCTCTACTTGCAATCTAAACAGCCTATACTCTATCTGAAAAGCTCAGCACTTGCTCCTAAAGCATTTTTTTCTACAGGTAAAGCACTCTTAAAACAAAAGAAAGTACTTCATTCACCTAAATTTCCTTGAGTACTCATTTCCCTATAGGTCCTTTCTGACTCAGTTACACAGCGATCTTTTTCACTATTCTAGCATGTCGAAGGGTCAGTTGCTGATGTCCTCTCCTGTTCAGCTGGTGAATCTGGGAATCTTGAGGCAATGTTACAATTGCCTCATGTACACAGACAACCCTCTCCTCCTCCCAACAAATACAAATATATGCAAGAGATGCAACTATATAGCCAAACTGGAGGCTGAGCTCCCTCAACTCAGTACTGGCAAGACCAGTCAGGAGGAGAAGGTAACCACGCACACCACAAACCCAGTCTCAAATAGAACTATCACAACTGCAAACCAAACACATAAACACACAAAAACATACTCGGAGGCGCTGATTAAAAATCTACCAAAACAACAGAGGCCTCCAAAGCAGACACCCAAGCAACCGCCACCTCAAGACATAGCACATGCAACACATAGTTCACAAAGTCAGTGTGCTAAACAGTCACAGCCCTTAAGGCCAAACAACATGCCAGACACACTTGTAATAGGTGACTCCATAGTCAGACACACTGACGTCCCGCTCACCAGACCGAACAAGGAAAAGGTCACAGTAAGCTGCCTGTCGGGAGCTAGAATCCGCCACATAACAGAAGCACTCAGGTCACTCCACAACAAGTACGAATATGACTCAGTCATTGTACATGCCGGTGTGAACGACTTGAGACGTACCTCCCTGGACTACATGAAAAGAGACATAGAGGAGCTCTCTGATTATGTAGCCCAGGCCGGTATGACCCTGACCCTGAGCAGCATCTTACCCTCACCAAGAAAGATGCCACAGTACAAAGACAAAATGAACAGTTTTAACAATTGGCTTAATTACTGGTGTTATTCTAAGGGGATCCAATGTCTGTCTGCTTGGGATGACATGCTCGACAAGCCACGCTGCTTCGCAAGGGATGGCTTGCAACTGTCACCCCTGGGCTTCTGGATATTGGCCAAGGCTCTTGCCACCCCCATAGTGCCTTTTTTAGGCAAGGCTCAAATGACAAACCTACCTCCCTAGAAAACACAAGTGTAAAAGAAAACTAAGGGTAATGCTGCTCAATGCCAGAAGTCTAAACCTCAAGATGCACGCTCTCAAAGCCCTCCTTAGTATGGAGAACATTGATGTCTGTGCAGTGACTGAAACCTGGTTCAAGGCTCCTGATAGCACCCCAGCACTATCAGGTTTTACCTCATATCATGCATTCCGACCGCAAAACTTGGACCGAACCACAAAAGGAGGGGGAGTATCCATATTCATCAAAGATACCCACACCTCCAGGTTAGTGGCAACGCACGAAGCATCGGAGACCATCCAGGTGCAACTAACCATAGGCAAAACTGCCTTACAGTTTGTAGCATGCTACAGACCACCCTCTGAAACTCAGGAACCCCACACAGCCTTCCTGAAGACACTGGAGAGTATGAATGTGTCTCCAAATACCATCATATTGGGAGACTTCAACTACCCAAACATAGACTGGGAACATTACTTAAGCCCCAACACCCTAGCCCAAAGGTTCCTAGAATTCATAAATTCAAATGCGATGGAACAACTAGTCACCATTCCCACAAGAGGAGACAATATAATTGACCTGATCATCACAAACATGGGGACAAAATGCTCCACACCGGAAGTATATCCCACATTGGTAAGATCAGACCATAAATTAATCTCACTGGAAATACACATCCCGCCCCCACCCCCTGCACAAAAGACCACAGTGAAGAACTTCTCAAAAGCCAACTTCACACTTCTTAAGACTGAAGTGGTATCCTTCAAGGCCCCTGGGCCAGAGGAAACCACAACCCACACTGCTGAATCCTTTACAAATGCCTTCTATGGGCACCTTCAAGAATGCATGGATCATGCAATCCCAAATAAAACCAAGACCCATTCCCCCAAAGGCAGGTGCCCGGTCTGGTGGACCCCAACCATAAACAAACTTTACAACGGGAGGAGGAAGCTACTACATGACAGAACAAAATCCCTAAAAGGGAAGCCATGGATTTGTGCAATGGTTAACAAGGGTTAACAAGGTGTGCATGCATGTGAGTTACACCTGTTTGCATATAGGTAAATGGTGCACAAATGTGAGCCACTTTGCTAACATGTGATAAGAAGAATGCAACAGTAGCAAGCAATTGCATGTGGAGGCAATTGTGTATGTGTTTTTCGCAGAAGTTAAAGACATGTCAGTCAAGATAGCAGGAATACATTTACAGGACTATAGAACACAGTATACCTGCAGTCATACATTTGATCATAAATGTAATAATATATAGAGTACTCTATCAGTAAAAGTAATACTGTATGGAATATGCTGTATTCAAACCGAGGACCATGTGTATGGCTGTCCTATACTTACACCTGTTGTCCCAAGAATAGTGAGGGAACAGTTGTCTATGTTGCACTTCATTGCTGTAAACTGTAATGTCACAGCAGTTAAACAAAGGTTGCACACTCTCTACTAGAACCCAGTACCATCTGTACTCCAGGCTGGGTTTTCACAATAGCCAAGGGCATTAATTGACTGTATCTGGTTTCAATTTTTGTATGTTTGCTTCCTAGGGGGTCTGCCATGCTTCATACAAACCAGATAAACACAGCCATTCTCTGCTTCTACTGTTTGCTCTATGCAGCACATCATGCAAAAAGTGCAATTAAAAATGAGAAGAATAAGAAAAAATTAGTAATGGACACACATAAGTAAAGCAAGTGTCTGGTGTCACATGGTAACATACTTTCTGTACAAATACACCACTATTTACTTCATTACTTTACCAATAGTAAATACAAGGGTGTGCCATAATATTATTAATGAATACATTCCAAGTTCATGCCTTACTTTGCAAATGTAGCAGTTGACACAATTTTATTTCAGGCCTAGAATTTCCTTCTCTCTACTCCCATGGTACTGAAGTATTCAGGAAAAAACAGAACATAGGCTACATAGATGTTTGTTGAATAGCTCCACTGTACTGAAATTCACCTGCTTATGGTGTAATTAGCACCTATGAAAAAATATCTATGGCTTTACTGAATATATCAACTCCATTGTTGCTCATGAGTGTGTGATGTGCATCTATGTACCACTGCATGCACTGAAGCTGAAGTAAGGTAAACACAGGTGATCTTGCTTTTACTTTTCTCTATTCCTGAGATATTGGACAAATGTGCAGCTCAAAAAGTGGAGGAAAGTTGCAGATCCTGTACCAGAACCAGGGATTTCTATACTCTAGCCCTCCATGTACACATGATGCCACAAGAATAGTTATGTGACAAACACTGATAAACCTACCATTCATTCATCCATTTCCATGGTTGCATTAAGTGCCTCAATGTGCAATGACAAAAATTAAAAAAGGAATTTTAATTTAAAGCAGATACAGATGATAAGAGATTATACATTTTAACAAACAATAAAGAGGATGAAACAGAACTTGTGAATTGTGCACTGCTTACATGCACTTTCACACTTCATAGACCTACATGTACACCTCTGTAAGTGTAACCAGACACACCCTCCCGATATCATCATTCACTGTTCCCATGCATTGAACTCGAACACTGTGGAAGTGCCTACATGAAGTGAACATCCCTACACCGTTACAATTTTTTGATATTCAACATTGCTAATGAGTGTTGACCTAATTTGCATTTTAACCATGCTGACTGCCCTGAATCTACATGGTTGGTAACTGTGTAGGCAGGGAAACTGAAGGGGAGCCGAATGTTTTACATTCCATGGAGGGTATTACTTCAGGTATTTATCTGCACAGAGGAATGCAGGATTTGATAAAATTTGACTGTATCCCATCAGATACATACTGAATATGTTTACATGACAGTATGAATAGTATGTTTCAAGGGGTATACACTTTTATCTGTATGCATTAGTTACAAGTACATTTTTCATTTGGGCATGGAGGAGCAAAGCTGCATTTATGTCATGGCATGTGAAAAGGAATTGTTGTTATTGTTAATCTACCTTTCTAGTATCTACCATGTCTGATAATGTCATAATGTGTGTGGGATTACATGTTACGGTCAATTCTGAACAAATCTATGGACTTTTACTTGGTCTTGTTTCTGTGTAGACTTCTTTCTGTGCCTGTATTTCGCAAACTTTTGAATACATGGCCAATACAAGCATGGAGTCTACACGGTTGCTTTACAGCTTGTTGAATCACTCCACCATGTTGATTTGTTTCTTTAACATTCAATTCAGCTACTTATGCTGCAATTTGCATGCCATGGAGGTTTCTGTGTTTGTATGTTGCTACTTGGAGTTTACTGAATCTAAAACTATTTGCGGTCATGTCAGCATTGCGGTGAACATGCATGCAGTCAAAAATGACCATGTAGCTTTTATTGAATCCTCCACTCTTTTAAGTTCCCCACATTTACAATGTAATATAACAAGAAAATGCTTCAAAGCAGGTAGTTTTTCATTACATTGACTATTCCTACATAAAATAAAATAGCAAAATTCTGCCATCTAAATAAAAATCTAAATATAAATCATTTCAACATTGTTCACAAAAGTCAAAATTCACCAAGTAAGTGCATTTTAATAAAACTAATTTAGCCTTCTAAATAAAGTGTAAAATATAATGTACATTTGCACTTCCTGCCTCATGCAACATTATTTTGGTTGTTGCAAAATGTGGCATTTAATTTCAGGACTAAAAGCTTAATAATATAATATATTTTGTCATCTACATCTCACAAAATATATCCAGAGGTCCTGACTGAATCAATTAAGTACATAATACATGATGCTATCATAATGACAAAGTTAAGATTTCAATAATACTATAATAATACAGATTTTTAAAGATATTAAGAAGTTATCATTTTATGGATCTATTTTGTTCTTTTTATACTAAATAAAAGTAGAAAAATGGCCAGACCCATGCATAGATCAAACTGGCAGCCACCTAGGGTGTCATGTTTCTTAGGGTACTCTTTCCATTTTCATGACTTTATTAGTTTTTGATAGACCAAATAAACGTGCTGTTTTTTCCTAAAAAATAAACAAATAAGTAAATTAAATAAATAAATAAATAATCAAGCAGACAAATAAATAAATAGATTAATTAATTTAATTGATTGATTGATTAAAAAAGGCACCACTGGTAAAACAAAATGCATCCACAGCATGATGGATATCAGAGGAGAGAAATGCTGCAATGACTTGACCATTCAAGTCAAGTCATGTCACATTACATCTGATTGTTCAGAGATCATGGAGCAGAGACCTTGCACATCTTCCAAATGTTGGGATGATGCCATTCGATGTCAGGAAGTTTTGCATCAATATGATGCATTTTTTGAACAACAGAAAAAATTAATCTCAAATCTCTGGCTTAACAGACTGACTGTAATCTTTAGTAATTAACCAGGAAATCAAAACTGTTATGAGGGACAGCACTAAAATATGAGACACATTCAGGGACATCATGCAGAATTCTGGAACTCTGGAAAGTAAATGGCAAAATGTAAAGAGAGTCCAAAAGACGTAAGTAGTTATTATTATTATTTGTAACAATGATGCTGGTAGTGATCAACTACTTTGCATTATATTTTGTTCAGAATAATGACTAAAATAATGAGGAGCAGGGTGGACAGGATGGATGGGGGGGGGGTACAAAGGTCCAAAATCAGAGACAGATTATAAATATTACTCTAATTTATTTGAAACACAAATAAAACAACAGTTTTGTGTACCATTGTGCATTTTTTGAGCAATAAGAAGTATGAAGCTCAAATGTTTTCTATTATTGGCTGACTACAATCATCAATGATTTACTGGAAAATCAGAAATATTATGATAGTCACAGCAGCAGAAGTATCAGACAAAATCCAGGAGAAAATTTAAATGTATGTTTGGTGCCTTTTTCAAGACCAAGTTAGAATTAGATTTATTTATTTTTTTCTTAGAGAAAACGTGTTTATCTACATATACAATGTGTTGATAATCAGTGGGGCTGTCTGTAGAGGCAAATGACAAGCTGCTGTTATTTGCTCATTATTCTGGCTTTTTAATCTATGTGGAGAAACCTGGAATACTTTAATGTGTAGAAACTTGTTTATGAGGAGCAAAGGTGAAATTTATTACATAGCCATCAGATGTTGTGACTATGACTGCAAGACGGGGGTTGGGCTTGACTGGATTATAATAAATGACCCTCTCTTCATTGGCTGAGTTTAAGCACTCAGTATATGGCTTTGCATGACTAGTATGCATTTGTGAGAAGTAACATGGACTACATAACTGGACACCTGATTTGCATAAAAAAATAGGTACACTTTTTGGATCTGTCTGTGGAGGTAAATGGTTAGCTGCCTGCTACTGTCTGCTTATTATTCCGACTTTGCAGAATTAATGAAATTTATGTGAAGCAGTGAAATATTTTAATGTGTGTGGCAACTGTTTGGAACAAAGATGAAATATATTACATGCCCATCCTCTTCTAACACAATCCAGCTTCTAAATAGTGCATAGAAGTCACTATACTGTATCTCTTTGCTTGTATCTGGATGGACGTAACTGACCCTCTTTTTTATTTCTTTGTTTAAACAGTCATGTCTCTAAATAAATAAATAAATAAATAAATAATTGATAATTTTCCCCTAAGAGTTAACCCATTGTTTGGGATTTGGGAACTTACAAGGATAATGAACTTTCAACCAACATGTCTCCATTGTCATAAGAAAGTCCTTCTATATTGCACAGCTTATAAACAAAGAAATTGTGTCTAGATCTAGGGTTGTCTTTAGTCCCTTTTCTGAGACCTTATTGGACAAATCATTGACTATGATGTCCCCTTTCGCATGTATCTGTTGAGACACAATCAAGAACTGGAATAGCCACAGAGATACCTTACTAAAAGGATACAAGGTCTGAACAATATGCCTTACATGGACTGACTCAAAATCCTGGCACTGTACCTATTATCTTACAGAGTACTGAGAGTGTGCCTGGGTCTGGCATACAAGGCTTCCCCTGACCCAATACTGATTGATTAACTACATATCAGCAAGTCAAATGGCATGAGATATACTCAGTCTAGGGATCGAAATATCTTCTTCTTTAGCATCAACAGAATAGTTTGGAGGGACAGGTATATCTTACAGATGAAAGAAAAAATAAACCAAGATGTTCTGTCACCACTTCAGTTTGGTATAAATTGAATCTGGCACCTCATTTATTCACCTTCTCATGATAATGAAACAACATGATGAAGTTACTTTTATATGGGTTGGAGCCAGTTAATAGACACTTAATTATATAATTATTCAATAGAATAAATGCAGTTAATTAAACAATCCCTAAATCTAACAATTAAATACAATGGCGATGATCAATAGGGATATAGTAAGCCTCCAGACACTTGACCCAACCTAGTTTGGTTTCATCAAAGGCAGATCATGCCTATTCAATCTGGTGGACTTCTTTGAGAAGGTCACCAAAGCAATGAATGACGGCAAAATAGTTCACACTGCCTACCTTGACCTGGCCAATGCATTTGACACAATACCCAATCCGGTATTGTTGACAAACTCAGTAGGTTAGGTACAAACCCATATGTCACCCAATAGATAGCCACCTGGCTCACAGAGAGAACCCAGGAAGTTAGAATTGGGGAGTCTGCCTCTATAAAGAGGCCAGTCACACGTGGAGTCCCTATGCGATTGGTCCTCATTATGCTCCTTTTTGGCATTTAATTCTCTGAAGTCAAGGTCAATGTCAATGGTCTCTGGATGACTAAATTTGCAGATGATTGCAGATTAGGAGCTGTCATTGAATCCCACACTGAAACAAATGTTCTCCAGGAGGGGCTGACACAGACAAACAGCTGGAGTCAGAAACATGGAATAAAACAAAATGTAACAAATGCCTAATAGTATCTTTCAGGAAGTCATCCACATTTGGTAACTCATATTGACAACACACCCCTTCGAGTTGACCCAATAGTCAGGGACTTTGGGACACACATAGATAATAATCTAGCCTTTGCCCATCACATGTCTACTGTAGTGAGGAAATCATTCTATGTTGCCAACTTATAAACAAAGGTATAGTATTAAAGTCAAAGGAAGTTATTGTTCCACTGTATTTTGTATTATCAGACCTATCATTGAGTACAATGCCCCCCTTGGTATGTACCTAACCAGGCATATCCAACAAATGGAATGGCCACAGGGGCTCCTCACTAAAAGAATTCAGGGCGTAAGTAAAATATCCTGTGTAGACTGCCTCAAGGCCACATCCTTGTATTCTATCTCCTACAGGCTTTTCACGGGAGATCTATGCCTGGCATACAGGGCATTGTCAAAACCCAATTTGATGGACCTTCTGCATATCCACAAAACAAACAGCACAAGAATTTTACATTCTTAATACTTAAACCTTGCCGGTGATATAAATAGGACCTGCTGGAGAGACAGATATGTATCCCAGAGACTACTCCATCTCTGGAACAGGCTCCCTATCTTTGTGAAGCAGAGTTCCTTGCTAACCCAATTCAAGTGCAACTTAGACAAATGGATGAGGAACAGGAAATTCATCCCTGGTTTGGCAGCCATTTCTCTAATGGACACAGGCAACCTGTAAATGGTTCATCTCCTAGGCCCCTGTTTGTAAGCGTTTCATCTCCCAATCCCCTGCTTCCACAAAGCAAGTGTATCTGAACTTGTCAGAGATTGGAAGTTGAATGACTTGACTAAAAAAGGCCCTTGTGATCATTAGCCTAGTAAACACCTATGAAGCTATGATCAAAACAATATTATAATTAATTATATTATTATTCATGTTCTAAATAGAAAACTTAACGCAACATATTAAAATTCCTAATAACAAATCTATAACTTTATTCATTTAAACAACTTTGAAAATCAGCTTTCATTAACTTTCTGATTTGAAAACACAAATTAACTTCCAAATTTAAGCCTTTAGGGAATAATGTCCTATAGTTTAATATCAACTGACTTTCTAATTCACTCAGCTTGTTAGCAAAATTACCTCCCTTGGGCAAATAAGGCTGAGCTAACACACTGAAAAAGATAGAATTTGTTAGACCCCTAGGCAGACCTATTTTATCAGATGTGGGTTCTTATTTGCAAAATATAGGTATTTATTTTTTAGATTTTCAGCTTAAGAGGTTTTGCAAATGATCCCTGCACATATTAAAACCACACTTGAGCTCTGTAATAGTTTAAAGAGGGTTGTTTTGAGTGAAGATTTGTATTGGGTAACTGCAGATATTAATTCTTTTTATACTAACATACAACACAAGTGGGGCCTGGAGGCAGTTCTTAATTTTATTGGGGAGGGACCCCATACCTTTTTTATGATTTCTTTAGTTGAGTTTTATTTGGCACACAATTAGTTTTTTTTTTGAGAAAGAAGATTTTCTGCAGGTCAAAGGCACAGTGATGGGAGCATCTTTTGCCCCCACTTATGCAAAAAAATATATATAGGAGACTTTGAAAAGAAAGTTTTATACCTGTCATTTTTTTTTCGGAACATGTAGTTCTGTATAAAAGGTACATAAATGATTTGTTTTTATCTGCAAAGTAAATAAGAGTGAATTTTTTGAATTCTTTATTGAATTAAATAAGAATTCTCATGGTATAAGAGTCACATATTAATTAAATAGGAAACCCATTCATTATTTGGATGTTTTGTTTTATGTGGATGGTGAACTTAACATACCGTATAAACTTTATAGAAAGGAAACAGCAGTAAATATTTTTTGCATTCACCCACCACATTTGATTCTTCCATATAGGCAATTTAAAAGAATTGTTGACAGCACATCACAAGATTTCTTTAAGGATGATGGCGTGATGGAGGTGGAGGGCAGATTTAAAGTTTGGGGTAATTCCACAGTACAATTAAATAATGCCAAAAATAAACTTTTGGAATGTGGAGGAATGAAAAGATTTGGAAAATTGTATAGAGAGAATATAAAGAGTACGGATGGGTGTGATGAAAAAATATTCTTTGCCACAAAATATTCTCATTTTTCTTTAATTTTGGTGAATATTGTTAAGGACCTTTGGCATGTAATTTGTCAGGATGAAGTTGTGGGTGAGCTTTTTCTGAAACACGTTATTTTTCTTATAGTAGATAAAACAATTTGAAAGAATCATTAAGTTTTAGACAACTGACTGGACATTTTGATAGAAAGGGATCATTTGCTTGTGGATGTTGTAAGGTTTGCTCTAAAATAAGAAAAAAAAACTTACAATGACCAAAATCGATGGGAGAAACTTCATTTCTAGCAACAGATTTGATTGTGAATCTTTTAGTGTAGTACATATAATTGGATGTTTTCGTAATATTCCTGGGTGGTATGTGGGTCAGACCAAATGCAGACTAAAATTTTGTATTTTAGAACACTTGGGGGACATTAGAAACTGTAATTTGAAAAGTCCTGTGGCAGAACACTTCATTAAAGCACATCATGGTCCAGAGAGGGTAATTTTACTAACAAGCTGAGTGAACTACAAAGTTAGGAGATATTAAACCATATGACATTATTTCCTAAAAGCTTAAATTTGGAAGTTAATTTGTGTTTTTAAATCAGCAAGTTGATGACAGTTGATGTTCAAATGTGTTATAGACTTGTTATTAAGAGTTTTATTATGTGGTGCTAATTTTCTATTTAGAAGATGAATAATAATGTAATTATAATATTGTTTTGTATTTAATTGGTAGATATACGGATTGTTTAATTAATGGCTGTAATCATCATATTTGTTCTGTTGAACAATTATATAGTTAAGTGTCTATTAACTGGGTCCAACCTGTATAAAAGCAAATTCATGATGTTGGTTCATTATCCTGAGTAGGCAAATAGCTGAGATACCAGATTCAATTTGTAATGAACTGAAATGGTGGCAGAACAGCTTGGTATATTTATTTATTGTTTGCTTATTTCTTTAGATTTTTGTTTATTTTTTCTGTTGTTTTATAATATCTCATATATGATACTGCTGCTTTGGTATATTTATTTATTGTTTGCTTGTTTCTTTAGATTTTTATTTATTTTTCTGTTGTTTTATAATATCTCACAGATGATACTGCTGCTTTGCTGCAGACCCCCTGTCCACCCAAAATAAAGCTCATCCGTGTGCTTATTGAAGTGAAACTTGGAACTATGGGTGTGAAAAAGAATATTACACTACTCATATAGATTTACCACACGACTACCCCCAATAGACCAATAGAAACAGGCAACTCCTAAATGCTTGTCCCATGCATTGGACCCCTCCAATTATTAATGGTATGATCCAAGCTATTCTCACTAAGGGTAATATATAATTATTGGCCAAGGGATGGGAAAAGACAATGTAACACAAAATGGTTAGGTTAATTCAAGTCCCAAAAGGGAAACTGGCTAGGTTTACAGCAGATAGCTTAGTACTTAACTATGAACTTATAGAGGTTAAAATGCACCACAGAATGTTCAGACCATCAGAATTTCTGGGAGGCTGTATAAATGAATTTTGACACATTCTCAATTGAGGTCACTGCCTTACATCATACCTAGTCTGAAACCAGCCCTTTTCAGAGATGTACACAGAAAGTTGCTGTAGCATTTGTGTGTGTGTGTGTGTGTGTGTGTGTGTGTGTGTGTGTGTGTGTGTGTGTGTGTGTGTGTGTGTGTGTAGGGGGATAATATTTTTTTTTCCTCTCAAACTTTAGAGTATCTCTCTTGTGTTGGGTTATTGGCAGTGTGGTCATTATTTCTTTCTTTTTTTTTTTCAAAGATGCTTTTATTCATTTTATAACACAATAACTTAGTATAATAACAAGAAAAAAAAACTATATACAATGTCCATAACAATTAAGAAAAATAATATAATTAGGAAAACACTTAATATTTTTCTAAAAGATTAAACAATTTTGTCCAAGCAATTAAATGATGAGTTGTGTTATTAGTCCTTGCTTTTATAGAAGCAATCTTATTCCTACAAATACATTTCACAAGATGACTAAACTCAACTTAAAAGACTGGAGTAGATAGGGATTTCCAAATTTAAGTTACAATTTTCCTCACTATAGAGAGGGTTGACCATAGTAAAAATATTTATTTTTTAGGAATGACTTCGGGAACATTGAAAAGAATAAGGGAGCCAGAAACTATACAGTTGTCATTCCATAGAGCTTACAAAGATATGTAAACTCTAACCAAAATGGGGAGATTATTTTGTAGTTAACAACCATATGTATGCAGTCCGCTTCAGGATGTCCACATCTCTAGTATTTCATTGCATCTTTTTTGTACATTATCAGTAGTCTATGTGCAGAGAAAAAGCATCTATGTAAGAACTTTCATGTGTATATATGCCAGAACAAGGAAGATGTGGATTCCTTCACCAACTATAAGCAATCTTTTTTATCTTTTACTGAGAATACTTGTTTATTAACTTTACTTGAATAATTCCAAAAAGATACATCTGTTTTGCTAAAGTCATTTCTGAGAATTTTATAAATAACAGATATGTATGAAGTGTTCTTGGGTGAACTAGTAATACTTGTTGAGATAAAATCCAAGATTTTTAAGGTGCTCTTATTGTATGCCTCTAATGAGGGTATGAGCTTAATATGTATAACATCTTTGCAAGTTTGGATGTCCAGCCAATTGCAACTATATTTGCTGATCAAATAGTCTGCAAAACTTATTTTATTAGCTGAGAGAAATTGATTTCAATATAGTAGGTCACCCTTCTTAAATTTAAAAAAAAATTCTGAGTATCAAAAGCTATCAAGCATTCATTTGTGTAAGCAATAGGAACATAATTATTAATAGATTCTTAATTATTTGATTAGAAAACATAAGCTTTTTAAACAACAGCAATAATTGCTTTATAAGAGGTGTGAGAACAATTTTTGACCTTTCACTTTAAATTTATATTTTTAAAATCAATATAAAGATGTTTGTATGTATTTGACTATATGGTTCAAGCAATGCATTTTTATTATTAAGAAGTAAACTTTCATGTATTGATTTCCAATATGATGTATAAGAAGTATTATTCCAAAGAAATACTATGTTAATAAATGCAGAATTTAAATAAAAATCAATATTTATAAACCCTATACCTCCTTCATCCCAGCTTGAGGTGTGCCAAAGAAGAGAAATTCTTGTTTTATTGGTATACCAAATTAAGTTGAGTATTAAGTTATTTATTTTCTTTTTAAGTTTAGAAGATGGGGACATTATTAAAGCTTGGCCAACAAATAAGACTTTAGGCAACAGTATAATTTTGATTAAAGTTATTCTGTCTTCAAATGTGAAGAACAGTCTGTTCCAATTATCAATTAGACTTGTAATTGAATTTTTAAGTTGTTGGTAATTAGATGTGAGTGATTGAGTGATTTTTTTTATAATTAGATTCAATAATGACACCTAGATATTTAATATGAGTGGCCTCCCAGTTTATATATGTTTTTAAACCAATTTTTATATTGATATTTTTATTCACTGGAAATGTCTTGAGTTTTGTTGTGATTGAATTTTAGACTGGAGATGTTTGCAAAGAAGAGTAGATTATGCAATATGTGATCTATCAAATTTTCAATATCATTAGAAGTTATTAGTAGATCATCAGCAAACAGTTGTTTCTTGGGGGATAATTTGTCTGATATGTTATACCCTTTAACACTGTTATTATTCCTAACACAATTTGCAATAGGCTCAATAGCCAGGGCAAAGGGTAATGGGAAAAGGGGGCACTCCTGTTTAGTACCCCTTAATATTCCAAAAGGGCTAGATAAATAAGATCCAATCTTTGCATAGGATATGGACTTTTTATATATTGTTTTAATTAATTATACAAAGTTTGGGGAGAATTTGTTTTTGGGCAGGGCATTTAACAGATATGGCTAACTTTGGGAGTCAAGCATTTTTATCTGTGCCAAAGCTTAAATAGAAAGCTCATTTTTTCCTGTTTATTAAGTGCATTAAGGAAAACAATCTGATTACATTGTCTCATACCTTTCTGTTTTTGATGAAGCCAGTTTGGTCTTCATGAATTAATTCTGGAAGAACATTATTTAATCTGTCTGCTAAGACAGACATAAATACCTTGTAATCAATATTAAGCAAAGATATTGGCCTGTATGATGTGCAAATGTTGGGCTCTTTATTTGTTTTTTATGATGGGAGAGATGATAGAATATTTCCATGAGGGAGATATGTTTTTCATAGTTAAACTTCTTCAAATGCACTTTGTAAGATTTTTCAAGATATTATGAGGTAAGAGTTTGTAAAATTCCAGAATTAAACCATCTAACCCTGGTGCCTCTTTTGTCTTAAGATTTTTTTTATTTGTTCCTTTAATTCTTTAAATGAAAAATATTTATCTACGTTAATAATACTATGTTTATATAACTTCTTTTGAATATTATTTGTAAGAAAGTTATCTATACTTTTATTATCACTTGTGGATGAATTATTATTAATGTTCTCATAATGTTTTTTTAAAACATAATAGGATATTTTTTTAATCTGTAACTTTAATAGTCTGATTATTTCTGGTGTGTGTTATTTCTTTTATATGGCTTTTTTCATTTAAATGTTTAGATCTAATTGCAATCATATGCAAGCTCTTGGGGTTAATTGAGTAAGGTAGTAATCTGATTTTTTTCTAAATTTATTGATATTTTATGCCACATGATATCCTGTTAGTCTTTGTTCAGTTTACATATGTCAGCTAATACAGAGTTGTCATTTGTTGTAAGTTTTAGTTTTAATTCATCAATTTCGTTTTGTATATCTACTACTTTTTATCCCATTCTTTCCTTTTATTTATATACCAACTTGTGACTTTACCATGTAAGACTACCTTTGAAGTGTCCCATAGGATAATATCTGAAACCTCTCCATTATTACTGACATCTAGGTAAAGCTTTATTTCATCTAGAAACCATTCTCTGAATCCTTGTAATGTTACCAGATAAGCAGGTAGTCTTTGGCAGAAGTTTAAGGGGTCAGTATTAAATGTTATATTGAAGATGATAGCATTGTGGTCAGACACAGGGCATGATGTCAGCACTACAGTATCAATTTTGGCCAGTGAGGAACTGGCTACAAAGACTTTGTCTATGTTTGTCTATGTGCCAGATCTGTAAGAGTAGTGAGAATATTTCAAGGAGGACATTATTTTTATACAATCAATGTCAATTAGTTTTCTGTCTTTTATATAGTTGTTCAAGTGTTTGCCAACAGGGGGCTATCTTAAAGGGTTTAGAACTTGTATTATCAGTGAAGGACAAGATACAATTATAATCACCTGCTAATAGTAACTCACCATTAGACTTTAATGTTATAGTGCCTAATGTTTTTCATGGTTTTAGTCCCAATACCTGGTATCCAGTAGGTGTTTGTGAAAGTATACATCTTTTAATCTAGTTTTAGTGTAACTAAAGTAGGCATACCATCATTACTTGAGTATGAGTCAACTTTTTCTAGAATTCTCATTGATTTTCTGTGTAAGATTAGGGTACCTCTTCTCATGTGGTTGTAGTGTGAATGTATCAAAATCTTATAATCTTTAAAAGTTAATTTGTTTAGATCTTCTGTTATTAAGATTGATTCCTTAATGAATGCAAAATCTACTTTATGTAGCACTAATTATTTGTTGACACTATTCCTTTTCTTGTGGTTGTTCTACGCATTGACATTTATAGACAGAATGTTATGTGTTATCATTTGATGGAGACTGCTATTGTAAGTAAAACTGAAAAGTCCTTTCCTTGATTCATTATGACAGTTACTATTTTTAAAACTGTTATGGACAATTTAGAAGCTCTAAGTTTGAAAATAATAAAGCTGTACATTTTAACAACCTTCTGCATGGGTGAACTAAATCCAGGCTTACTATAGTTCTCATAGAAGCCATGAACTAACCCTCTCATGGCATCTAGTGGGGATTTCTAGCTATTGAAGATTAATAGCAAACAGAAGGGAAACTGCATGTAAATTAAAACATAAAAAGAAAAAGGATCAGTTTAATATGCGGTGTATGCATGAACTAAAAATATGAAGTTCTGCACAACATCTTGAATTTTTTTATCTAAACAGACTGAATAAGATAAATTAATTAAACCTAATAATGATTTGTTATTATGAACAAATACAGGACTATAATGTCATTAAAGCAGAGAGGAAAATGCATTTGAAACTGTTACTAACAGAAACATATTATTTGTATTTCTTATTTGAATATAGATATACTTCAGATTAAATAAATCACTATTTACACTAAAACAACTACTTATAAGATTTTTTGGATAGAAATAATTGCTAAATGAATGAAAACATAGTTCAAACGATCATTCTTGAATCTGATTGGCTGTTAGAGTTCAGTGAGGAAAAACAAGTTCAAAGGTCACACCAACTTCCTGAGAGATATCACAGATTGTTCTTCTTGAGTATGGGAGCTAACTGAAGCTGTCAGAAGCTCAAGCTTGTAACAAAGGTTGTCAAAATCCATCAGAAAAGTAAGTAGGTAGGAATTTTGTAATAAAGAGAAGCTTTTAAGCATAAAAACACTCACTGGTATTAATACAAATTGCAAGCAATTTAAAAAAAAGCCATTTCTGAAGCATTACATTGTAAAATGGTGATTTTTTTTTTAAATAAAAACTCCAAATTACCAACCATACACAATTATAAGATATATTAAGTAAATGAAGCACATTGCAGAAGTTCAGTTAAGTAGCAAATGTATATGCAATAGTAAAATGTCACCAGTTTCTTTTTATATATTTAAAAATAACACAATAAGCATTTATCTCTCCTGCAGTGATTAAATACGATGACACTAGGACTAAAACAGAAAAGGATAGCTATGGAATATAAAAGAAATATATATTAATATATGACATGTATTGGTGCTTTTATACCATTTCACTTCACTAATGATATATATATATATATATATATATATATATATATAAATAAAGAAATAAATGTATAAAATAGTAGAATGCAGTTAAATAAGTTTATTGATCTACTTGAATTTTGAATACTATATATTTTTTTATAAAATTAGCATTATTGTGGAAAAGATAATAAGAAAGAAAAAAGTTATGTTACCTTCTGTGTGTGATTCCACATTATTTAAAGGAGAGAAAACAAAAACTTGCATGAAATGTGAAATTATGTATAATCATTTGTCTCTAGGTTTCTTTTTTTTTTCTTTAATAGTCCGTTCGTTTTTTGAAGCTTGTCTTTTTAAGTTCATTGAAGAATCCATGGGTTCAGGTTGACTTAAAAGGTTCTTTTTTTGGTGAAATGTGGATGCTTCTTCGAGAGAGTCAAAAGTTTTCTTTCGCTATGGGAGGGATATTCTTATTCTTGGTGGAAATATGAGATGTGCTTTGATTCCTTCTTGTTTTAATGACATTGTTAGAGGGACATATGCTCTTCTTTTAAATATTACTAAAGATGAAAAGTCATTGTCAAATCGGATGATTTGGTCACCAATTTTTAATGGAGCAAAGGACCAGGCAGTTCTTAAAACAAGGTCTTGTCTTGGGTGGAAATATATTTTACAATAATAGGTTTTAGACTGCTGTTTTTACTGGATGCAGAACTTGTAGTTAAATACCTGTGTGCCCTTTCTATCTTGAAGGCTTCAGGTAGGTTTAAGATTTTAGGAATCTAAGAAGTCAGGAATTTAACCATATTCTCCCCCTCCATCTGCTCCAGAATGTTATAAATTCTTATATTATTACTCCTAGTTCTGTTCTCAATGTCATCTATTTTTTCAATGAATCTGGAATTTTCTTGAAGAACAAAGTCTATGTCTTTCTCTCTTTCTTTTAATCTGTGGCCTATATCTGTAAAAAAATCTTCCAAAGAAGCAATCTGGGCAATTTGTTGGTTAAGGACTGCATTTAATAGGGTTATTTGTTTGGTGGTGTCTTCTTTTATATTATCCACTTTTAAGCTTAATTAGTCTATTTTACCCACCAAGTCTTAAACTATAGTATGGATTGCCTGTATTTCTTTTGTTGTTGTATTTTCTTGCTGAGAGAACTTTGAGCTGCTCATCTTCCTTTGTGAATGTTGTTCTAATGTCCGTTCTATTGTAAAAACTAACAGGAAAATATGAAAAATGTAGTTGAAAAATTATGCCAACTTGTAAATTACAACTTCTGGAATCTGATTTTAACAATTTCAGGTATTTGTTGGTGAAATTAAATAAAAATATGCTGTCAGGAAAAAGTGAAGACTGCAGAGCTCAAGAATTCTGCTGTTTTCAGCTTGCCATCTAAGCTACACCCCCCCCACCCCTGGTCATTATTTCTTTATCTTTTCTCCCAAATTTCATGAGGTGCATAAAGAGTTAATAGACTTGTTTAGGAGGACAGTACACTTTTTAAAAGTAACATGATAGAAGCATTACTATAATTATTGTTTTCAACTTCCTCACAATCAAACATCAGATGCATATTTAGGTGGCTATCTTGTGGAGGAGAGTAATGTTGCATTCTGTTTAGATACATCTGACAGCAAGTATGTTCTATTTAATTTTTCAATCTTGTCCAAGTCTGAAATCAGAGAGGTATACAGAATGTGGGTAGACATGATAAGGCATAATGTGAATACAAATGACATCAGCAACTTAAAATATATGACTGTGGCCATCTGTTCCACAATTTTCATCCCAACTTACATCAGAGTAGGATACACAAAAAATTGACTACCTTTCTTGAGGAGGTATAGGGAGGCAGAAATTATTTCCAGATATGATCTATGTATTATCAAGGTACTTTTATTCTTGACTTGCTGTGAACTGTTATTTGGTCATCTTTAACATTAATTTTAAATAAACCTATTTCTTACTTGAAATATAAACATAAGATTGAACTTTTTCCTTATGCATGACTTTTGTCCATGCACTCATTAGATCTAAAAGTTGAAAAAAGTCCTACAGTGCATATCACATCACCTGTATCTCTGTGGCATATATGTACCAAGTGGCACCTAGAGTCCCAGCTTAATTTCATTATTATAGTGTAGTCCTGGCCAGTTAGGGTGTGTAGAAAGGATTCAGTAAAACAATGTTGAAGAGCAGGATTAAATTTCCTCCCTTAATCTTGATTTATATTCAGGTCATCACTGGACGAAAAGGTTGTTTAAAAAACTGTAAAATGCACCTCAGAGAATCAAGAACCCCTATGGCTTCCGATGTATGTTTAACTTGGGTAGAAAAAAATGAATGTAGATAAAATGAAGAGTAACACAAACTGAAAAAAAAGTAATCTTGATGGTATGGGTAGTTCATAATGAGAGGATGGCAGGGGCACTTAGCAAAGTGTGGGAACACTGTGGTGCACTGTGCAGTGGGGGAAGCAAGGAGCCCCTTTGCAGTAGATAACAATAGGCTGGGCCTGAGTAGAGATACATACTGCATTATTGCAACTTTGGAAGAACCGTTTAAAAGATTAACATACTTTTCACGAGAGTGACATTTCCATTTTATATCTAACAGAGACATTTTTGAAGGTCTTGCATATACCAAACAGACCCACAACCGATTGACTGACTGTTTCGTTGCATTCCTATATTCCCCCCTCAAAAAAAATACTCTTGTATACCAATAGCAAGAGTGCCATATCTCAGGGGAAAAAAAGTAAGTCCGGATTTCCAAATCATTATGTGTAGTATGTGTGTGTTTGTGTGTGTGTGTGTGTGTGTGTGTGTGTGTGTGTGTGTGTGTGTGTGTGTGTGTGTGTGTGTGTGCGCGTGTGTGTGTATGTGTGTGTGTGTGTGTGTGTATGTGCATGTTTGGATGTGTGTTTGATGTGTGTGTGTAAATATTACTACTCACTGCAGTAGAATTCACAAAAAATCTCTGAAAAGAAATCTAACTTCAAATGTAAATTTTTCCACAGAAGAAGCACTATTCTTACCACCTGCCTTGACATTTCAAAAAATCAAAAGAAACCATAACAGCTAAGTATCTGCAAAGCTTCTGATACATAGCACTGACACTGCGTTGCATACTGCCTGAGAGGGCTTTGTGTATACACACCCATCCTTTCTTTCTACTTTTCACATTCACTAGAAAACACCACATAATACTAGATGCCATCTACTTCAAAACTCAACAATATACACATTCAATGAATATTGAGATTTTAGAGACCTCTCACCAATGCAACATGTGTAATCAACAAAACAGCTGTAGATATATATATATGATGATTTTGGAGTTGGTGTATATCAGTTTGGAAGGTGCAAGAGAGATTGAATAATTTTGTTAAGAACTTGCACTTATCCTGGATTTTTTTTTCATATGGCAGCACTTGGCAAATCAAGTAAAACCACTGCAAACTACAGATTGTTTGTAAAGTGCATTGATAACATTCTTCTTGGATATATCATAGTTGTGTTCATATATATATATATATATATATATATATATATATATATATATATATATATATATATATATATATAAATATATATATATATACACAATTCACTTTACAGACACTCTGTGGTTTGCAGCGGTTTTAGCTGATTTTTATTTTTGATCTTAAAAATTATTACACTAGATTCCAGGGATGCAGCTTAGGAAAATAAAATGTGTTATAAGCATTACTGCAGCAATAGCAGCTGAAAACCGCTTCCCCCATTTTTAAATGAACAGATTTCAATTGTATCTGTATTGCATATTCAGGCTGCTAATCTCTGACACATTATAGTTGGATTTTCCCTCTGTTATTAATTTGTCATTTATTTCTTATTAATTTTTTTATTATTTTATTTTATTTTTTTGCTATTAAGAAGGGTAATGTTCTCTCTATAATGTTTTGTATGGTAATGGCTAAAATAGGTCAACATAAATTTTTATTAACATTTCTATACAAACATATGAGGTCTTTTAAAGGCATTATTGAATTTAATGTATTCCTAAGGATTCATTAACAGTTGCGTAGGCTTCGCTCTAAACCTAAAAGATTTAAATGTGTTAGCACAGTAAGCAGCAATGCTAACTAAATATGCATACTGCTCATGTTTTCAAACAACTTTTCATAGCCAGCAATAATGTTTGCAGCCAAGGAAAGGTGCTTACAAGAATAACCGCAGAATGTAAACAAAATGACATGCCTATAGGCAAACTTAGTATATGAGCAAGCACTGTAGCCCAAAAATATTAATGGCAAGAATTCTGAATGAGTGAAATGGGGGAGTTATCTGCAAATAATAATAGGTTTGTACTAGGCTAACTGCCCTTGTGGGCCATTTTAAGCCTAGCCAGTTACCCCATGTGAAAATCAAACCCTGCACCTTGTGTTTGTAAGGTGAGCACCTTAACCATTATGCCAATGTCCCAAGCTTCCCGGACCAGGAAGTGAACCCAAACTGCTGCGGTGCGAGCACTGAAGCTTAACCACTGGACCACCAATGACTCCCCTGGTTTGTATTGCATAATTATTTAATATAGAAGGGGAAATGGATAAAGTGTATTGCCGGCAAATGTGATGAAGTGTCAAAGAAACATATCTAACATATATCCTGCAGTACTGATGTAATGATAAATAATGTCAATGACAACAATGTTGTTGTGCACTTAAATAAAAATGGACATGCTAACAAAGAATGTTAAAGGGGTGTAAAGCTGCGGTGTAACAAAGGGGAATTAAAGTGTGATATACATACTAACAAAGAATGTGAAAGGGGTATAAAGCTGCGGTGTAACAAAGGGGAATTAAAGTGTGATATACATGCTAACAAAGAATGTGAAAGGGGTATAAAGCTGCGGTGTAACAAAGGGGAATTAAAATGTGATATACATGCTAACAAAGAATGTGAAAGGGGTATAAAGCTGCGGTGTAACAAAGGGGAATTAAGTGTGATATACATGTGAATAAATATTGACTTGAGATAACAGCAAGGACAGTAGATATATTATGAGATGAATGCACAGACTGCAGTTATTTCAAATGAAATATATATATATATATATATATATATATATATATATATATATATATATATATATACAAAGAATTTATGTATGCAAGCAGATGGGATTGCTGTATTCTTCACCTCAGCATGTATACACAAGAACAAATGAACATTATATCTGTAATGGCAGGTACATCAGAAATGGACAAGCTTTTGCAAATAAATGTCAGTGGGACCCATAAGAAAGGGGTTTATGCACTAGGAACATTTATTAGACAAGCAAGTGTTATATAGTCATGCAAATGCTAAATGGCAATCTAATAACACACAACATACATAAGTGGGAAATGACAACACAGCTCAGATGACATGTCATGATTACAAGTTTTCTACTGCTGATTTGCAAGCATCTCAGACATTGTTATACTGGGCATGTTCACATGGTATTGTAGGGTACAGTTACAAAACAGCAGTTCAACAGCACCAACATACAACAAAGTGTTGTAACAAAGGACCAATCACAGTTTCTGATGGTCTGGCAGTATGCCATAGAGAAAGAAACATTTATGGAATCCATAATCTACCATTCACATGCATAGTCTGATGAAAGTAACTGTAGTTGTTGTGTCTTTCGGCTTTTCTCATTTAGGGGTCGCCACAGCGGAACTCCGGTCCACTAATGATTGGCAGTAGATTTTTTACATGCCAAGTTGCCGGCCCTGATGCACAACCTTCAATGAAGGTATGCCCATTCACGCATGTTTCCACACAGTAGACGCTCTAGCTGAGAATCGAACAAGACAACGTCTTACTGTGAGGTGACAACGCTACTGAAAAAGTCCAGATGAAGTCATGCAATACAGAGCATAAATATTTTGGGAACAGGTGAGCAATGAATGACATGATAAACTTTTGCATCATGTCATTTTCTAACACATGCTAGGACAGATACTAGAGAGAATTGTATACCAATCATGGACACCATATAAGTACACATATTGGTTATGTCATGAAGAATACCCTGGAAGGGCTTACAGCACCTTCCTATCATAATGGGTATGGATGCCTATCTTGTAGAACAATGCCTAAAAAATGTGGCCCTCTAAGTGTCCCATAACTATTGTATGTGTGTAAACCACTCCTGTCTGACACAGTCCCCTGACAGATATTACCAGATTCAAACCCCTGCCTATCTTGTTTGGCTCTTTCCAGACCTCTGTACTGACCACATATGCCACATCAGAAAGCAATGGAGGTGGTCACAGATAACTGAAATCAATGTGAGCATTAAAAAATGAGTTACAGATATAAGCAATCAGATTTAGACAGAATGCTGGGAAGGAGCTACACATATTACTGTCCAGTCAGCAATGAGCTGTTTCCATCATATGGTACAAACAATATCACAGAAATTAACTAGGTTGTCTCTGTGTAGGTATGATATACAAGTCAGCACTCAATGCATGTGTCACAGGAGCACTCGTAGCATGACATGCCCTGAATAACCATTTCACTTCCATGCAATCACAACCTGAGATGATATATCATTGTCCAACATAAATATTAATAAGAGTAACTGCATACAAAGGTGTTTATGTAACATTAGGACATTCATATAATGCTGCCCTTGCTGAAATTGAACAGCAAGCTACGTGACCGTACTAGTTAATGGCATGTGGATGAACCATAAGTGCCACAGTGTATGACTTAACACATATGTGACACTCCACATAACTTATTACTTCATATGTATGAATTGTAAACAATCCCTTTGAGATAAAAGGGATAATGGAGGCCTCTCCCACTGTATATGTATACTTAGTAACTGAGGTGGATGCCACTTATGCATTACAGTTTAAGGCCCAACAATGCTAACTGCCACTAAATGAGGATGTTGAACACCTGAGCATTTGACAACAGAAACTACATGATATTGTAAAGGATAAATGTACCACAGTAGAATTGTCACTACAATTGTGAAGTATGTCATATGTCAAGGCATTACATCATATTATTGTTGCAAGGGATATGTGTGCCTATAATTTCTGTACTATGGCAACAGCATACAGAATGTTGTCTCCTTCCCTCATGCCAGAGGAAAACACTTCCTACATATGTAAGGAAAATGCAATCACAAGTCATCAGTACTCTGAATAAAAGCATTGCTATGTGTCAAATTATCATAGCTTTTTGTAAGAGAAATCAACATCTGTAAGTGTACACAGCAGATATGTTTGAAGACAGTGTTAGCAACCTGTACAGTCACAATAAGACTGACACAACATAGTCTGAACAGTAATGACTAGAACTGAACTAAGATCACAAGCTACAGATTAGTGTCTGAACTGCAAATGCCACATGACATGTTGCAGTACAACTGGGACAGCGCACAGTTAATGGATAAAATCACCACTGTTTATTAGGGGGATGCTTATGTTAAAAAGTGGTGGACATGCAGAAAATACTGTATAGCTACACATTGCATGTATATTTGAGGAGTAGCATACACAGTATGCATGTGTATTTGAGGAGTAACATACACAGTATGAGGGTGGAAGACAAACTCACAGCTGGCCTCAAGTATCCTACATATGGAAATGCACAATGTACAAAACAAAGTATCAAAATCAAGCCACACAGGAATAGTCCATACTCTATCTGTGAGATACTGCAGTTATGTTAGCAATATGTAATTACTGTGTGGCAAAAAAGTTATTTTGCCTGGGGATGCTTGGATTTGCTAGTGTAGCACTGTGCCACTGTACATCCACCTCATTAGTGGAAGTGTACATAAATGTGGCTGTGAGGTGGCCAATGGTATATGACAGTAATAATTTAAGTAGGGATGGACTTGAACCACCTACCTATTTTATCAGTAGCCAGCACCATAGGAGAATATTGAGTATACGTGAGCCATACAGCATTTAAGAAGTGATGCCATCAGCAGTGTATTAGCAAAGAGATGTGTCTGTTAAAATGTCTTTTACAGCTATCTGGGGTAGTAAAAGTTGCCACTGCAAATGTGTGTAAACCAATCCAAAATTAATTTATAGTCTTGCATACATACACAGTTGTGCAAGTCAAGCACTGCTGTATTCAAACTTCCTACCTACCTATACACACATTCTAGAGAATAGTGGGAGAAACGTAAGTTCCACAGCAGAAGTCTGAACTTTAAAGAGTGACAGTTCACTTTAGAAACAATGACCTCATCAGTGCGTTACACCAGGGCTGTAACCAGAGAATATAAGTTCATAATCGTGTATTCTTATTGCTATTCCCAACACACCTGTCATTTGAAAAATGTAATTACCCCTCCCCCTTAATAAATATTTACATCTCTTTCCCTCTAAAAGCATTACATAGTTTGTCAATCTATGAAACTCTTATGGGAGACAGTAACTTGGACAGTTGTGGACATAAAGTGGCCTATATAAGCCACTTGTTTCTGTTAGTAATTTATAGAAAATTATACTCAGTAGAGTACAAAGAGTATGCTTAGCTACAAATCTGTGTTGTATAGAAGTTGTGGTTGTGAAAGGTGGGATAAGGGGTTGGTGGATTCATCTAGCAGTTTAAAATGTTTTTTCGGACTACAAGGTGAATCAGCACAGCTGTGCTGGATGCAGGTATAAGCATTACACATACTTACACAAGTTTCCTATGTTGAGTATTAAACCTCTTACCTATGTAAGTAGGCAAACTATAGAGCACTGTCTTAGTCACTAGTCCCACAAGGAAAGTCTGTTTCTTAAGTAGAAAGAGGGCACTTTTGTCGAGATGACCTCGTCAGTGTATTTCAGAGAGTATGTTTCAGTGAAAAGTGGGATAATGGAACTTTGTAAAGAGTTAAATACATTCTCCTCAGGGAAAGTGGATACAACACTAAGTGTAACACACACTGCCACAAACAAGTCTACAAGTTGAGCTTTCTATTTATCGAGTTACTCAATCTAGAGAGCACAGCATTATTTGCTAGCACAACAGAAGACTGACTTTAACTGAAATAGCACATTTGCACCTTTTAAAAATCCAGTGCTTTGAACAGATGGTACGGTGCATTGCATTGCAGGTTGTACAACAAGCATATATGCACAAGACAATGAAACATCACTATGAATATCCAATGTAATGCCATACTTCTCTACTAACATTTAGATACTGTCCTTCATGTACATTGCGTTACTGTGAGGGACACTGACATGTTTCACATTATGGGATGGCATAAAAATTCATTGCTGTAAACCAGCAGAGTATCACACACTTGCATTATCTCACACAAGCACTTTGTGCTTTGACATGACAAATGTGCAGACCATATATAGGACAGCACAAAGCAGAACAACAGTGATGGATTTTGTGGCAATTGGGCAGCCAAACATAACACAGTTGCAAGTGTACACATTGTAGAGCAGACAAACATTAAATGGCTGAATTAGTTAAGTCAACATCATTCTGAAATCAAGATAACCTGCACAAAGTACAACAGAGTAATACTACCGAAGGAGATTAAAATCACAAGCTCTTGTCATAAGCTGTGCTCTTCCACTTAGCCTTAGTTGCATCTACTGCCCATCACCAGGCATTGTGCTAATATAGAGATGGCAGAATAATGATACATAAGGGAGAAGATAGATCGACAGGGTGAGATGGAGTTGGGGACAAAATAGGTAACCGGAGAACAAGGAGAATGTTGGCTCATAACACTATGCATCTGACAGGTACTTATAAAACAGTGTACCAAAAACAGTAACACTTAGTTAATGGCTGGATTAGAACACTTGAAAGAAGTCAACTATCAATATATACATGTGAGCATTATCTTCTCATACCGCAAAGGAAAGTCTACTCCATAGCATTTAAATAACACAATGCGAAGCACAGAGACAACTTAGACATATGCACAGAGGATTAGCAACAATATGTTGTACAGAACATGTAGGAATATCTGTGTGGTGTTTTAGTCTTGCTTATTAGATCATTAATCTGTCATTCTCTGCACAATACAGTACTTATCATAGGGAGAATATGGGGTGGGAGAGGGCAACAAACATGAAGACATAAGCAGGATGAGGTTGACTTAATAAATCTCCCTGTTGCGGCTGCAGTGTTTTTCCAAATAATGTCTTGCTGCACTATTCAAATGGTATGTTACTGAAATGAGAGAGAAATACAGTTGTTTGCAATTAAATATATGATAGGTATATGAAATGTCATGATTCAATAAATGGGCATATAGCTGAATTGAGCCCATGTCACTATATAAAAATATTATTCTACAAATAGGGTAATTATTTTAGAACAATATATAAGAACTCATGCTTTACTACATCCAGCAGCCTAAGAACTGTTAAATTAACTGCTTCAAAGTACTGCCTTTAATCTGCCTTTACCCTGTATTCCCATAGCACAGTGGATTTGTGCAAAAGATTTGGACCACTGCAGATTAAATTGAAATAATCAGCTTCTGTAATAAGAAGTTGAGCAGTGTTTACCATCACTCAGCATTGTTGCCTATGGCAACCTCATTGAAAATACAGAGGATGTAAAGTGAAGGCTTTTCCATTGGCCATTTTTAGCCATGTGTGTTGTGGGGGGATTCTATTTTTGAAGAGATTAAATGTGTGAAAAAGATATGGATAGGACAGTGGTGGAAATGAGGGTAGCTCTGTATCGAGATGTTGATTTTTATTTATTTATTTTTTTTTTGTGTGTGTGGACGGGTGACCATTATTTATTTACTTATTTTTTTTGTTTGTTTAGCTTTTTTTTTGGGGGGGGGGGTAGGAAAGGTGATTAGGAATGAGAAGGCCATGTAGGTAGGTTAGGTTAGGAAGCATGCAGACATTCAGGACATAAAAGACAGACAGGGATGGTGATGGAGACAAAAGGTTGGGGGACACCATGCTTTATGATAGACAGGAGACATTGGAGGCACAATCATGTACAGCTTGACAACAGTGAGAATCTAGTCGTCACACTGAGAATTGTCATCGCTGTCTTATATAGCAGCTCCCTGGATCAGGGCCAGCTGGTGGCATCATCTTTGCAATATGACACAGGACCTTTTAACCTCTACTGATACATGCACTAAGGCCAATCTCCATGATACCCTCCACCTGCCATATCAACTCCTGCCAGGTGACAAATTGCTACCTTGACTGATACTGCTCCTCGAGGGTACTACTGCACCAGCAGCTGGGGCAGAGATACCTGATGCAGATTGAGTAGGTAGGGTAGGGAGTGTGGATGCAGCACTGACTGGTTGTGAATCTGCAGTACTATGTGCCTGTGCTACCATCTGTGGAGGTATGCTGAGCTGAGCTGTAGTGGTTAGTCTACCTCTCTGTGCATTTCTTTTTTTTTTTTATTTCCATAGTAAGGTATGCAAACAGCAACATGTTAATAAATTATAAATCTCCAAAAATAAAATAAATAAAAAGAAAGATGGAAGGGACAAAAAAAGAGATAATTAGATACAAGGCATGTCACATTAATTTATTTGTTCAATAAACTTTGTTTTGCAATATATAAACAATTATGATAATTTAATATTGTACTCCTTTGCCACATCCATATATGATGAGAAGCTAGTAATATGTCAGAAAAATAAACAAGTCTCACTGCTATGACATAGTAAACAGCGGCCTTTATTTCCCTATGACAGGTAGGATATATGCATTCAAATATAAGAATTGCAATTACTGTAATGAAAATGATTCTAGCAAACTATTTCTGTTAATAGCTTATAAATATTTATCCAGTAATAAAAAGTAATTGCTGCTACTGGGTATTGAACCCACACACTTTTAATCAGGAGTTCTCATTGCCTAATGCAAGTACAAGAATTATTGGGGATGACATGCATGCTTGAGATCATGGCTGAGGTATGCCTGCTTAAGATGCTGCTGTCTGAGGGAATGAAAACTAATTTCTGGCTTGATTTTGGATCTCAGTCATACTTACCCTGTGCCTCTCTGATGTGAATTAATCTCTCCTGGTATGCTTCACGGTTTGCAGCTATTTCCTCATTCAGCTGTACAATATAAAAAAATAAATAAATAAATATATCGGAAGGCATAATTAGTACCTGTGTTGGCTTGCTAGATTTTTAAAGCCATATCTATCACAGACAGGTTGTGGCTCAGTATACTCACACAACTGATGGATGCTAACAGTCTGAAATTCATCCTCCCATAAGCTTAGGAGATTCTGCTTGCACTTCTTAAGGCTACTACACTGGTGATGACATTCTTCCCCAATATGTTGAATGACAGTTGCACTGGAGACAGTCTTGGTGAAGCTATCCCAAGCATCATCCTTATATTGAGACACCGTATAACCCCCCCTGCTGCAGCCTACAGCTGTTGTACTTCACGAAGAGTGCAAAAAATATCCTGGACTACTGAACGCATCACTAAATGGCCTAAATTTAACACCATTATCTCTCATCCTCACCAGCCATGTTTGAAAAAGTCAAGAAATCCAAATCTGTCTGAATTGACACTCAGTTCATATCTCATGGCTAACTGGGTTATGCTCAAAGATGGCACAACTTTGCAACTGCATTTGCAAAATTGAAAGGAGATGGATTCCTTGACAGACACATTGGCACTACTTGCAGCACATAGCAGTAAAGGTGTAAAACATGGCATTGAGCTTTGCCATGTGTGATGCTTAGCCTATTGATACGGGTTTGAATGTCCAAAAATGGAATGCTTATTGGCATGGCTTTTAATCCTTGTAGTTTGAAAGGATAAAGAGGACAGATTTCGGCAAATTGTGATGTTGAAACTTACACAATGTTAAAATAAGGTTGTACCAGTAAGGAATCAAACCCATGGGATAAAAGGGGGTCTATATCACATTATTGAATCACAGGTAGGGAAAATCTTCTTCCTCAAGCAGCTATTCAGTGAACATACTATCCATTGAACTATGTTTTCAGTGAAAAGTTTCCTAGGGCAAACCAGTGGTTGGCCATCATCTGGAATTTCCTGTTTTCCTTACTGCAGTGCGATCTTGGAATCAGTATATTTGGTTATAGGGGGTTATGGGGGGTGCAGCCCCCCACATTGCAGGGTATGGTGGGTATAGTCCCCCACCTTTGTAGGTGTTAAGTTTTATGGTTTTGTTTATGGTCACCAGGGTGGACTACCATCAATTTGCCTTAGGAATCTTTTCACTGAAAAGTTAGTTTAATGCATAGTATGTTCACTGAATAGGTGTTGAAAGAAGAGGTGTTCACTTAATTGTGATTTGATGATGTGATATAAATCTAGGATAAAGTATGCAAAAATCAAATCTTAGTTTATTAATTGACATTGCCACAGTAGAACTACCACATAAGCATGGAAATTTGATATATATTAATTTGAGAATGAATAGAGATACACCTCATAGAAGCCTCTATGTGCATGATTTAAATTGTTCCTGGGACTAAATTCCTGTATAAAAGTCAGTATTTCTGTTTGTATGTATATTTCAGATGACTGTAATTGAATGAGCTGAGTAATAAATGTTGGGGTTTGTCACACACATACTTCACAAGACATATCTTTCCTAAATATATAGTTAGGATAAGTGATGAGTCATGACAATTATAAAAAAAAACATTGTGCCCATCATTCATATGTAAGTGAATTTTGTATTAAATATTGTCATTGTCAAGATTAAGAAACTGAACACTCATTAGCTTAAGGTCGTGTGTGAAACATTAGTGATATTTGCTAACTAGAAAAGTTTAGTTATGCAAGCATCATTGATACATTGCTTGCAACAAATGTGTTTAACATTACAATTTTCTTTTGTTTTACAGTACTTTAACAGTGTGCTTTGTACACTGTGTAACAATATATGTAGGATGTTTGAGGCAAGCTGAGAGTGCTTCTTTCACACTTATACTGTGTATACTACTCATCAAATTCATATATGATGTATGGCTGTATATTGTTTTTGTGTGCTTCAGCCACTTTTTAGCATAAACATCCAGGTTATATAACAGTGGTGAGGTCATCCATTTAACTGTGCACTTTTCCAGATATACCTCAACAAGTCATGTGGTGCTTGTAATAAAGACACAAATCCATAACCTGTGATCTTAGATAGTTAGTTCAAATCCAGCCATTACTGCTCATACTATTTTGTTCCAGTCTTATTGTGACTATATATGTCACTATCACTATTGTCCAACACATCTGCTACATAAAAGTGTAGATGTTGATTCCTCATATAAAATGCTCTGATAATTTTTCACATAGCAATGCTTTTATTCAGATTAATTATGCTATGTCATTACATCTCCCTTAAATAACATATGTATATAAGAAGAATGTATTTCATGTGCACACATTTCTCTTGTCCTACGTTTTACTGAAAAGTACTCTCTATGACACACATTCTACCATTCTGACAAAAGTGGTCTTTATCCACTTAAGAGTCAGATTTCTCCTGTGGCACAAGAGAATGAGACAACATGCTGTTTGTGGTTTCCTTAGTAGAGCGATTTCAGGCTCACATATTCCTTGCAGCAATAACATGATGTAATGCCTTGACATACTGATATATCTCAAAATTGTAGAGTGATATTTCTACTATGGCATATTCATCCTGTAGAATATCATGTATTTCTGTTGTGAAATGCTCATGTGTTCAGTACCTACATTCAGTGGTTTTTAGAATTGTTTGGCATTATACTGTAATGCATGAATGGCATGACCACAATTATAATGTGTTCATTTACAGTGGGAGAGGTGTCCACCATCACTTTTATCACAAAAAGATTATTTATGACACATACATCTGATGTAATAAGATTGCATAAGTGGAGGGTCAGAGTTGTGTTAAGACGTCCACTGTGTTGCTTGCAGTTCATCCACATTAATTAGTCAGTGGAATTGCATAGCTTGCTGTTCAATTCCTGAAAGTGTGACATTATATGAATGTACTGATGTTATTATCACAGGTTGTGATTGCATGGCAGTGAAATGGTTATCTGGGGCATGTCATACTGTGAGTGTTCTTGTGGCGCATGCATTGAGTACTGGCTTGTATATCATACCTGTACAGATAAACTGTGGTTTAGTTCTGGGACAGTGTATGTACTACACGATGAAAAAAACTTCCTTGTCAAAGAAGCAGATATTGCACTGCTAACTGTTGTGTGGGCAGTAAGATGTGCAGCTTTTTTTTCCAGCATTTTGAGTAAATCTGATAGTTAACATTATGTTTGTTACCCATTTCTTAATATACACATACAATTAAGATATCTGTGACAGACACACTTGGTATCTGATGTAGCAAATGCAGTCCATACAGAGGTTTGAAGAGATTCTAGTGTAATAGATAGAGATTTGAATTTGGTAGCATTTGTTCTTTTGTCAGACAACAGTAGTTTACACACAGACAACAGTTAAGGCACAGTCATAAGGCTACATTTTTCAGGTCTTGTCCTACAAGGTAGGGCATCCATACCATTTATTATAAAAAAGTGCTGTAAGCTCTTCAGGGTTATTATTCATGATATAACTAATATACATAGTTCTGTGGAATCCATGATAGTTATGCACATCTCTGACATCTGCCCTAGTATTTGTTTGTCAATGACATGATATGAATGTTTATTATGACATTCATTGCACAGAGACATTACCTATTCCTAAAAGGATTATGCTCGTATTGATTATCTTAAGCCAGACATTTCTTTGTTACTGTTGTTGTTCTCATCATACTATACAACTTAATGGCAGATGTGGGCTATCATAAACATTTCTTACTGTACGGCATGCAGTGAGACCATCAGAAGCTGTGATTGGCCTTGTGTTATAACACTTTCTTGTGTGCTGTTGCTACTGAATTGCTGTTATGTTACTGCTCCCTATAGTTCCATGTGAGCATGCCAAGTATAAAGATTCCTCAGATGTTTCAAATTAACAATGTAAAACTTGAAATCATTAAATGTTATTAGATCTGTCTGGGCATTTGTCAGTTATGTATGTTGTGTGTTATTATATTACAATTTAGCATTTGCATGAGTAGATAGCAGTTGCTTGTTTATTACATGTTCATAAGTGATAAACCCCTTTCCTATGGGTGCCACTTATATTTCTTTGCAACCATGTCCATTTGTGATGTATATGACATTACAGGTGTAAGCTCCATTTGCTTTTGTGTACACATGCAGAGGTGAAGAATAAATCTGCTGTGTCATCTTGCATACATAAATTTCCTGTATATACTGTACATCTCATATGCTATAACTGCAGTCTCTGTATCCATCCCATAATGCATATTCTCTCCTTTCTAATTACCTTCACTCATCATTTTATTAACATGCTTATCACATTTCATCTCCCCTTTGTTACACTGCAGCTTCATAATCCTGTTATAGCATTTGTTAGCATGTCCATTTTTATTTATGTACATAACATCAGTATTGTCATTATCATTTTAAATATCATTACATCAGTATGACAGGATTTATGTTAGGAACGCTTCTGTGAGACTCAGCACACTTGCCTGTGGTATATGACTACACTTTACTCATTTCCCTTCCCTATTACTTATTATGTAGTACAAACCATTATTCTTTGTGTAGACCCACCATTTCACTTCCCTCCTTCAGAATTTTCTCACTGTTCTTATGTTACTTAATGTTACCTTAATGTTTAAGGGCTACAGCTCATGCTTGTATCTTAGGTTTGCCTAAAAGCAAGCCGTTTTGTTTGCATTGTGTTCTCTTGTATGCAAGCACCTTTTCATGGCTGCAAACAGTATTGTTGGCCATGAAAAAGTGCTTGCAAACTTGTAGGCGCATTGAGCAGTATGTACATTTGATCTGTATTGTTACTCATCATACTAACATGCTTACCTCATGTAAGATCAGTGTGGCACCTACGTGATTGTTAATGAATCCCAGAGTCTGTCAAATTTTCCAGTGATGTCATTTTTCTTTCATAAGTGTATTTATTTGAAAATCCATTTTAAATACAATCAATATGTCCATTTTCCTCAATTGGAAACTGCCTTTTGATGTTACATTGCAATTTGCTTTGCTGTTATGGCTCTTGCATACAAAATGCTACCTCGACGAGTTCATTATTATATCTAGATGAATCATGGGCAAGTCATTGTGGGTACAGATATAATGCATCAGCTACAGCACTTTGCATGTAACTGATAAGGTTTGATAACCCACGAGACCCTGAACTATTATTACATGGTCTGCCTGGTTGGAAAGCCCTTGTTCATATGCAAGGTATCAAAAAGGTGGAGTACAGACTGATTCATTCAACTGCTGATTCCTGTTCTCCCTTTTAAAAGCGGTCTTTCTGTGTGTTTGTGGTCTAACTTAAAATTCTAATAAGTTATACTTAGCATTGGTAGGACTGACAACAATGAAATGATTCCAAAATCACTGAAGCTTTTCATGTTGCCGGATTCATTTAACCATGATTAAAATATTGTTTGAGGGTCACATTAATTTATTCATATTGTATTCCTTTGCTAATTCAGTTAATCCATTAGGCAAAAGACTTTTTTCATGGACAACCAGGCAACAATGTCTATTTAAGTAACTTAGTCAAAGGCACACAGTAGATTACTGAAAGCTGCAGGACATAATCCTCTCTGATAAATTTTATTGTGTCACTGTGGAATCATTTTTATTTTGTTAATGTGCATTATATCACTATTAAAGTTGTCCCATGTCAGTCATACTTTTTTTTATTTTTCAGAAACTGGCTACTTATAAATAAAATGTAAAGTCAATGTATTCTTGTAATATCAATTGAGTTCTTGGACTGCCTGAGTTATTGTTGCTTTCATATATTTGAAGCTTAAGCAGCTGGGCAGTTTCACTCTATCCAGAAATATGTAAATTCTAGTCTCCAATATTTTTTTTCTCAAACAGGCACATACTCTTTGGACATGTTATGCTCAGAAATGTTCATAGTCGTATGTTGAGTTACACTGTATATACATTGATATTGTTTTTCTCATTTAATTACATGCGTTTATTTTATTTAAATTTTGCTGTAACAATACAAATCTATTGTTTCTGTATAGTTGCAGCTGATCTGTTTAGTCTAGCTTATCTGCAGCAATAACTCAACCAAGCAATTGATGTATAAAATCTGCACAATTATCAAACACACAAAAAAATTGAAAAGTCATTTGGATTTGTCCTATCACTTGTAATACTTTTGAAAAATCATGAAGGCTATCATATTTTAATACAATGACAAACCAAATAAAAAACGTAAAAGAGACTGAAGAACAGGGTTGTCTGATGAAGGGAGAGTAATAACTCATCCGAAAGCGTTACAATAAATTGTGGTTTGATTTAAGAAGCAGCCTGTGTCTTGGTGCAGTTGGCTGTTTTTCACTTTTGGTTTGTTCTTCAGTATATTTTAATACAATGTCAAAGTCTTTTTAGATAACTCTGTGCCACTATACTAAGCAAATGACATACAAAATGCAATCAATAACATAAATGGTTTTATCAGAAAACTTGTTCTGAAGATGTGTTTAGAGTCTTGGCAACAACATACTGAAAAGCTTTTTTTATCTGTTCCCTGTGGTACATAAATATGATGTTCACCAAACATCTGTCATATGCTTTAATTGCCTTTTGAAATATGCATGAATCATGAATTAAAATCTATAGAAGCAATACAAGGATTATATAAACTAGTCATTTTATAGCAGTTGCTTCAAGATGAGTGTCGTCTTCATATTTACTATTGTGTATGAATACTTAAATATGTGTTAGCTATCTCTTGGAAGTCTCCAACAACCATTATTAATATTATTGGCGTGTGTGTGTGTGTGTGTGTGTGTGTGTGTGTGTGTGTGTGTGTGTGTGTCAAAGTATAACAAAGCAAATAAACCAAGGCACGAACAGCCAAATGTTTTGCTGTTATTCTTGCCCTGCTGTTCTATTGCACGTGTGTGTGTGTGTGTGTGTGTGTGTGTGTGTGTGTGTGTGTGTGTGTGTGTGTGTGTGTGTGTGTATACGTGTTTTACTTTGTCTAGAATATGAAAAGATGTTTAGTCTTACACTGTACATAAAATTTACATTTATCTGTGCATCTGGAAAATAAGGTAGAACTGGCATACACTAGTCCCTCTGCTGTCATTTCAGTTCAGATGTAAAAAAATGTACTGGCACTGTTTGGGTGTTTCATTTTAGCCATCTAGTAATGGGTAAACATTTACTTGTCATAAAGGTGTGTCTTCTACTATGTTGCCATTACAACTGTTTTCTTTTTAGATGATTTGCTCTGATTACAAACCACATGTAACTAGAAGGTAGCAACAGTAGTCCATCAGCTACTCTCCCAACCCTATCTTCATTCTGACACTTTCTACACCTGCATTCATCAGTCTGAGCATATACTGTGTAATAGCCTACGGGATAAGGTAACAACCTGTTATTGCAACATATCTGTAAAAACGACTACAGTTTTATTCTGCTGTATGTCTTAATCATTTATTTCTTTCTTTTTCTTTTTCTTTCTTTCTTTCTCTTTCTTTCTTTCTTTTTCTTTCTTTCATTCTTTCTTTCTCTCTTTCTTTTTCTTTCTTTCTTTCTTTCTTCCTCTCTTTTTTTTTCTTTCTTTCTTTATTTCTCACTGCCATTTTGTATACTTCTGTACTAACCTATCAATTTATCTACTTCACTGTTCTACATTTTAAGTCAACTTGTGCTGCATCAAGTTTGGGGTTTGGTTCTTCATTCATACATCTGTTATTGTGTGTCTAATGATCTATCCATCCATCCATCTAGTGTATCCCCCGGATTCACGAATCCTCCGTGTAAGACTTAATAAGTTTTATTCGGAGGCTGCAGTTGAACGGTATGATGTCAGCGTGCCATGAATATGCATGAGGGCATGCTGACCCAACTGTAATTCGTACACGGACCATGTAAGAAAGCAGGGGGCGTGTCCGACTGCCGAGCAGTCTAAATGTCCACACCCCTGCAAGTGATTGAAAAGTAAAAGCAAATACACAAGAGCGAGTCCGCTCAAATGTCCTTGCACCCAACACCACACTCCCTGACATTGTAAACCCCCATCACAGTTATAAAAAGTAAAAAGTTAATTTTATTTTTTTAAATACCCGAAATAGCTGCCCGTATTTGCGCGTGTGTGCGCGGGTGTGCCCATTGCTTAGCTAGAGTTAGCAATTCTGATATGGAAGAGCATAAGAAAGAATGTTTATGCAAATCACACCAAATAGCAATAGCGTAATGTTAGGGCGTTCGCATAAAGAAGAGGCATTCACGGTTTGAGTCCCACCAATCCCCTTCGTATTTATTTTTAAATCAGTATATGAAATAATACCAGACAAAAATATGTGTAAATAGTAGTAAAACGCAGTGAAATGGCCAATGTATCAGTGAACAAAATAAATATTTTAAATGTTCCTGATATATAATTGCCTGCATCTAAGCAGCGCTTCACCCAGTGCAATTGAGTTGCCCATAGTTTAATAACGGTTAACCCAGCGCAATAGAGGTGCCCATAGCGAAATAGCGCTTTAACCAGTGCAATCTGTTTGCGCGGACATGCGCGCCATACCATACCAGGGCACCGTAGGGCACCGAGGAGCAATGTAGAGCAAAGTTGCTTACATGCAGCCACACCCCCTAGCCAGTCTGGACAGTATGAAAATAAAATGAATGACAAGGTTCGAACCCAGGACTCTGTGCATCACAAGCAAAGTACAGAACCACTAAGCCATGATAACTTATGGGAAACAGCCACTGTTAACAGACATATACTTACTTATTGTGGTTTAACCATTACTAAGCAGGTCTCCAGTCAGCCGAGAATTTTAAAAAATGGCCAATCACAAAAAAGTGCGGGAAATGCAGCATATTTAAGCCGCATTGGGGGTAATACACGCAATAACTGATTGTAGCTCACATCTGCAGTTAGAATGGCTGGTGTTGGAGAGGGAACATGCTTCCGAGCACAATGTTGGGGCATCGAGGAGTCGAAATACATGGTTTGGCTCCTTGTCCACTGTCATGAGTCAAGACTCCTGCAGGGCCAGTTCCAAGGGATGGAGTACAAGGCAGAGGCTTGGAACCGGTTAGCTCATGACCTCACCAGTGCCACAGGTGTTCCTCGGACTTGTGAGCAGGTCCATCACCACCATGCAGACCTGAAGAGACAGAAGCAGGACTGCCTGAACCAATGGATACAGGAGGCCCGTGGGATGCAGAATGCCCCAGAACTGAGTATGTAACCATGGAATGCAGTATGTAAGAATTGATAATTGAGTATGTATAACGGATAGGTATGTCTCAATATCCCTTCATTTACTTTACAGCTGCAGGTGACCGTGCTGCGAATTAGCAAGCCTATGCTGATAGGCTGCTAAGGCTGCACCACCAGGCAGGTTAGTGATAATTCTGCATGTACTGTCATATAAAATATGGGAGAGAGCATGAAAGAAAGTGTTGTAGTCCAATAATACAGCCATAAAATTGCCTGTATAAGTCCTCTGCATGTACTGTCAGATAAAAACATCAGAGAGGCAGAAAAAGATTGTAGTAACCCATTAAGAAAGGTAACATATGTCTGGAATACTATCTCTGCAGGCACTGTCATATAAAATAAGTGAGTGAGCCTGAAAAAAGAGTGTTCTAATCTATTAATAAAGGTATAATATGTCTTGAACATTTCTGCCATATGCACCATTAAAACAAATAAAGGAGTGAGCTTGTAGAAGAGTGTGTAATTCCATTAATAAAGGTCTAAAACCCGGAGTGTGTCTGTGTCACAGAGTTTGAAATATTTTTATACCCTTGCATTATACAAATAGTACTGTTTGAAAAAGTGCTGGCAACCCAGAGTTGTACAGTCCCATATAAAGTGGGTGATGGAAGTGCTAGTAGCTGTGAAGCATATATACAGTCCGCAACAGTCAGTTACTGGCTGGCATGCATAAGTAAATCTGGCACACATGTAGCATGTTAGTTTATCCCCAGAAATGTGAGTGTGTGTCAAGAAATGCAGGGTTCTGTACAAATAAAAGTGAAAAATGTCATGTGAAAACATCCCAGATATGTAGATAAATAAATAGAAATGCAATCAAGAAATATGTAGTAGTAACATCTGCATCCTGGACAGTTAGCATGTCAGATATAGGTCAGGCATATATTGGACTAGCCAAACCCATTACACAACCTAATGTATGGTGGCAAGTTTAATAATACATGTAGGGGATAGACACCTGCAGTCACTAGGAATGTAGTGTAGACTAAAAGGTAATTATAAGATGTTAACCGAGGTTTTTTTCTACACCCTACTGCATGTGCATAAACCATGCAATTCCACACCTCAATGGGTATGTGTAATCTTAAAATTTGTTGGGACATATATCCTATTGTTCTATAAATATTTGCATTCACGTTGATGCATGTGCCCTGTTTAAACACCACAATCATGGTAGCCTGTTGATACCAAACATCCTTGCATGCTGTTGGAATATCCACTGTGATTCAATATATGCACTTGTTATGCTTGCTGTTCAACTGTTGGAACCTTGGTGTGTTGGGTTAATGGGAATACTACTGCATGCTGTTACAACTTATCTGGAATGCTGATAACACACCTAATCACAGAATGTATGGGAAGGCCAGTCCCAGCGGACCCACCTGTCCCTCCTCAGCTGATGATTGCACCTGGCACCAGCATGTCCGGTGCCCAGCCCGGGCTCCCCTCCTCCATTGGTCCTGTGCCACCTTCAGGTGGAAGCACTGCAGGGGATGGGGCTTATCCCCCTCATCCAAGCATGGGCGGAGAAGGGCCACATGTCACCCTCTGAAGGGTCCGGGTTGTGGTGCGTAGGGAGATCCAGCGTTCAGTCGCTGATCCCCTACGCCAGCTTGAGGCGAGAGCTGTGCGACTCATGGGTGAGCCTGCCCCTCCTACACAGCCCCCAGCACAACCACCCTAGAGACTGTGAAGGTGCAGTGGTGACTGCCCATGGGTGGGGATCTCAGTTCCACTGTTACCATCTGTGGGCTCATGGGCTTGCGATTTCAAAACATCCGTCCCCGTCAATTGTGTTCACCAACCCCATGTGTCATACTCCGCCTCTGTATGCATCTTGTTTGTCTTGTCTGTTTACCTTCCCAACCCACCTCCCCAAATATACCTACTTCCTCTACCTCACTTTCCACTCTCACCTGAAAAAAAAAAAAAGGGCAATCTGTTCCCACAAAAAAAAATTACGCCCCATACATAGCTGCCCATTTTGCACACATGTCCGCTGGACATGTAAACTGATAATTATAATTGGCAGTACAACAGACTTTGTTGTCCTCACCCCTCTCTCAGGGGTGGAAAGTTTCAAATTTCACTCCAAATTTATTGCATATGCACAGCTGTTGCTGGTAAAGAAATGGGCAGCTATGGACCTTCCCTACACCCGTCCTGCACATCCCGAGCTTGTTTCCCTACTGTCTTTCCCTCTTTGTGCCCCCTTTTTCACCACTTTCCTATCTCCCCATTTTCTTTTCTTTCAAAGAAATTAGCACGAGGGTTAGCGGGAGGAAGCACTTTTAAGCAGTAGTAAGCGGGTTTAAGCGTGTGTGCGCATGTGTGCACTTAGCTAAGCTTCACTAAGCGTTGTGCAAACCTGCGCAAACCAGCTTACAGTTGCTTAAAAGTGCCTTAGTTACTCTGCATGGTAGGGTCCTTGTTCTGCTGAGCAGCAAAATAAAACACCTCTGTCAGTCTCGAGCCCTGGACCTTGGACACACTAGACTGCATGAAGTACCACTAGGCCACAGTAGATTTACAACAAGTTGGTGCTGTAATAAATATATCATGCATTGCAATGAGTGAATGTAAAGGGAAAATAGGAATGTCATAACACAAATCTTGTTCTGTGGATCTTTACCAGCAGCTGTTGTGGAATTGCATAACATGACTGTGAAATGAGAACCAGCCATTCTAGCAGGAAATAATGTTACAGTAGCACTTTACAAACCCCACACAGTATCAGAGCAGGATAAACACTGGCATATTTGAATAGGGCAGAGGCCATACTTCCCAACTGTGACTGCTTTTCAGGGATGTCCCTGATTCCTAAACAAATGTTAGCTTTGTCCCTCAGAATCTCTCTGAAAAGTACTGATGGTAGGCCAAAGAGTGGGGAATTACACTTAATGAATAATGTCAATAAGTAATAGTACACACTGCATGCACATCAGAACAGGTGTATTAATACATATGCTCTTATTCACTCACAGTCTCAACTTAATGTCTGTAATATATTACAGGTGTACCCCATTTATATGTACCTTTCCCTGAGGCTGTTCAAATATATACCTGAGTGTATAAGAGGCCTGGCAGAGGCAGAAACACACAGGCATTTCAGTTTGTCTGCTGTTACACACTCTGCAAATAGCTTTGGAATGAGTCCCACAAGCATACCCTTATGTAGGAGTACAACACAGAAATATCAAAGGATGTAGCCATGTACTGTTAACAACCAGCTGTGGCAATGCCATTGTTCCAGTGCAGAAAAGACCGGTGTGGTGCACAGACAAAGAATAATATGCTAACCTCTGGCTACCATCTGGATATGTCCACAAGTGTGAGCTACGCAGACAGACTACCTGCCTTGTTAGGCTAACAGGTACACAGCAACCCTGTATTTTCAGCAAGATAAACATCACAAAATAATATATAATGCACTCTGTACTTCTGCACCCCTACCCAAAAAAACAATATACCTGTGTATTCAGGCTCTACCAAGGATGTAGGTAGGCATACTCAGTACTGAAATGTGTCCAGTTGTCTTGAGCAGCCTGTGCTAATGTCAACACAAATAAACAACAAACTGTTCAGAAGTGAGGTAATTAATATTTACAGTATAGTAGTTCACAAACAGTTCATGTGCCAGAGGAATACATTGCTATAACTACTTTTGTATGGCAGTTAATTGTCTAATTAGAAAATAAAGTACATACTCCCATGTATCTTGTGTAAGCATGTGGAGGGGTGAGTTCTACACTGACAAGTGTGTACTAGAAGCAGCAACATTCAGGTTTGAGTACAACATGCAAATCACTGGCTACAACCCTAGCTTCAGAGATAAGAAGTATACCAACCTTCTGACTGACACAACTGTGTCCACAGCAAACAAGCATGAGCCCCACTTTGGAAAGCTGAAAGGGCTACGCCTACTTAACCTAGCATTTTATAGCAGTGGGCTGCTATGACAGTGAGTAGTGCAATTACCACACAGCAGGCTGCATGCAATTAGTAAATGGTGGGCACCAATTGGTGCAGAGGCCATCACATGCACATGTGCAGATACCTAGAAAAGCAGGCTGTACTTGCTGTCTACACATGCAATCATCTCATTGTAGAGAGAGAGAGAGAGAGAGAGAGACAGAGACAGAGACAGAGACAGAGACAGAGGCAGAGGCAGAGGCAGAGACACAGACAAAGACAGACCGAGAAACACAGAAAAAGAAAGAGCAACAGACAGAGAAAAGAAAATAAATACATTTCCTTTAAAAACAAATGGAACACAGCAATACAAACAAAAGGTATGTAACACATATGTATTTGCTGGCATGTAGTAGATGTTTATGAAGAGTATTCTACATACTGTGAATCATCCATATGTGGCAGCAGTACGTATCTCTGTGTACCTGTACATGTGCATAGGGCAAGGGACATACTGCAACTGTTTGTGAAGGGTGTACATATATAAGTTGTTGAAGGTTGTTATGTGCATAGTTCTATGTAGGTTGTACTGTGTGGAAAAGAAAATAGCATGAAGTGCTGGTATATGACATGTGGTGGTTAAACGCTGTGGGTATGCTCTGTCAGTTTTGCAGTGTTGTAGCCAGTGAGGCCTGCTAAAGCTACATGGGCTGAGGACACCTTCAATGCAGTCTGCACAGTACTGTGCAATATTATTACATAACTGTATATCTCACAACTGTCGCATAAGTGATATTCCCACCATGAATAGTGGACTGTATATGTGCCTATATGTACATCTATATGTACAGCAATGGTTGTTTATATGTATGTGTGTATGTATGTGTGTATATATATGTATATATATATATATATATATATATATATATATATATATATATATATATATATATATATATATATATATATATATATATATATATATATATATATATATATATATATATGTGTGTAGATATGAGTAGATATATATATATATATATATATATATATATATATATATATATATATATATATATAGCTATGCAGATATATATATATATAGATAGAGGGAGAGAGACATGGGGCATACTTACTGCGACAGGTGCCTGGCGACCAAGGTATGGACTGAAGCTCAGTGTTGACACTGCAGTGCCATCCTTTCTTGCCAGAACACTGTACCCATTAACTACCACATAGGTGGTAGTCTACCTAATACTGAAGGTGTGATAAGGGAACATGGGACACAGGTGGACAGTTGCCTCCCCTTTGATAATCACAGTGCCACACTGGTCATGTACTCTTGTCTACGTGGTACACGTCATCACAAAAGGTGTGTCATCTAGGGAAATATAGGTCAGTGTTTCCCTCTACTTATCACACTTAAAACCCATTGGAGAGTACAATGCCAACTACAGCAACTGGAAAGTCCACAGACATACCTCACAAATAGTAATACCAGCCTCAAACAGATGCCCTATGCAGACCGACTCACAAAACCACAGCTACACTGTGTTGCATAGCGCCTACCCAGAGGTGACCTCTACCTAACACACTGAGCTATGTCACACCCATAGCTGTTGGACATCCTCCATGTAAACATATTACAATCCCTCCCAGATACATGCTCTAGGGCCCTACACCTTGTCCGCTCACTAAGCAGCACATGCTGGAGGGCTAGAATCCTAACTCAGAGACATGCCATACTCTGGAACAAATCACCTATCAATAGCAAACAAAGCTCCTCATTTGCAGTTGTCATAAATACTCCTGATGATTGTCTGGGAGACTGGAAATACACCCCGGGGATCACCTCTGTGGCTTTGGTTGACAAGGGCAAGTGAAATTAAATTACATGTGTGTCAAAGGCCAGGGTAGCACATGGCTAGGCTGCTGTAGGCCTTAGGGACAATAGCGTATCACCTACCCATGACACGAAGCACACATACATGTACTTAGTGCAATAATTGCTATGTGAGGTTGACTGGGTGTGATGGTGAATGTGTTGATGAATGTATGCAAGGTCTGTAAAGGTGTGATAGCTTAGTGTGAAATTGTTTCTGTCAAGGTAGTTTGTGTCCTAGCTGTGATCCCAGCAAAAGATGCGTATGCTATTGCTAGGCAGAAAAAGTAGTATGGCATATGGTGTGACATAGTCCCTTGTTGTCGACTGTGGTGTCCCATTGTAGGCTAAAGCAATACATGTATGCTTAGTGAGTGGTACTGCTGGTGAATCCAACTCCCATATGAACTGTAGTACTACCTGAAGCTCTAGGCCTAAACAGTACAGTATGGTGTATGTTCACATTGCTTGGAAACACTGTTTTGTGTCTTCCCTATAGTGCTCACAGATTACATACCTCAGGCATAATGTTTTGTAAGTAGTGACACACAGTACTGTATGGTACACAGGTAAAGTTCATCTGTGTTGGCATGCATTTGTGTGTTGTATGTATGTCTAATGTGTGTGTAATTATATCTAAAAGAAGAGGCCAGCACCCAACTCCTGTAACATAGGCATTATTGGTTTATTTCAAAATGAAACAGCAAAAAGTGTAACCGTACATCAACATGGTTATACTGGTTTTGGCAAAGCCTTCCTCTGCAACCATACATGATGCAAAAAAAACACACCAACTTGCTGTTTTCTTTACTTATAAAGAAGTTTGTACAAAATACAAGGAGCGCCCTCTAGTGCATATAATAATAATGCACAATTTACTATCCACATAAAAAGTGTACAATACTATGTATTAACAAAAATAATAATATATGAAAAATATAATACATAAAAAATAATGTATAAAAAATAAAAATATAAATGCTTCAAAAGTGATCGTTCAACTCCGGAGGAAAAAGGGCTGCCAATTTAATAATCTGGCCTCTTTTTTTTTTGGATTTACTTCGGGGTTTGGCCGTGCACATGCCGTTGTGCAGAGGCTTGTTTGGTTCTATTGGATCTTTTTGTATCCTCCTGATGGCATCTCCTGGATGGCATGGTCTAGTTTTGTTCATACTAGCTTGGAGCGCCCTTGAACATTGTGGGATGTGAATTATTTTCGTATTTGGGATGTCGTTTGTTTTCTAGGACTTTGGTGACCTGTTTGGATTTTCTCAGCTTCATTTGCACTACATCTTTAGTTTGTGATCATTTAGATCCAGGAGTTGAATGGACTTTTTCTTTTTCCTATGGCAGGACATTTTGAGGACTATGTATTTTCAAGTACAAATTAATAGTTGATTGTATATCGAATGCTAATATGATACATTTTTGAAGATGTTTTATATACGACAATTCCAGACATTTCATTACTCTATTTTGTCTGTTGTTGTTAAATCATTTTTATGTTCCTATATAATGCTCTGCCATGGTTGATATTTTTTAGTGTTACTTTTTATAGGGTCAGGGCCACAATTAGATCATAATACTTAAAATGTGTATTTGTTGGGTCCACATTTAGGTGTAATTTCACACTTGAGTTTTGTTTATGCTAATGCTTACGTTGGCACTTTTTGAGTCTGACCTATTTATGTTGGTTCTCATATGTGTGGCTTATAGGTTGAATAACAACATGAATGTGGGAAGTTTGGATTGTATTTGAGCTCATTTTTTCTTACATGTACTATATGTACCATATTTCTACTCTCTTTATGTGTTGGTTTGTAGTTGGCAGGGGATAGGTGTGTTAGTCTTATTCCCCCCTCTATCTCTGGGCTTTTTTCTTCTATGGGTTTGGGTCATTCATTTATCCATCATGTATTTTTAGGTGGCATTTTTTGATGACCTGGGCATATATTTGTAAGGGATGTTGGTGTGGTTTTTTTGCATCATGTTTGGTTGCTGAGGAAGGCTTTGCCAAAACCGGTATAACCATGTTGGTGTATGGTTACACTTTTTGCTGTTTCATTTTGAAATAAACCAGTAATGCCTATGTTACAGGAGTTGGGTGCTGGCCTCTTTTTTTGGATTTACTTCGGGGTTTGGCCGAGCACATGCCGTTCGTGCAGGGGCTTGTTTGGTTCTATGTGTCTGTAATTTTGCCTGTACTATGCCCTCAATCATGTCTGTGTTACAGGGTATATGTGTGTATCTAGCAACATGTATAGTCTAGTACAGCAGTATGCCACCTATATCAACAACTGTGCACATATGTTAGGCAGGAGTTTGGCATCAAAGATTACTGTGGTATACTGGTAATACTGTAACTGTACTTTACATTCATTGCAATGGATGACATCTTTCTTCATCCATTAGCTTGATAAATACCTCCTGTGGCTAAGTGGTGCATTGTGTCACATACAGTGTGCCATGTACTGTTGTATAGTCTTATATACTGGTTTCACTTTGTTGCTGTGCAGAACATGGTTTAATATATAGAATGTGCCAGGCACTGTCAGGCAGTTGTGGGCTGAGCACTGATATGTGATATTAAAAGTGTTTATCTACTGACAGCCAATAGGTTGATATATATGACATTTCATTGATGTCTGTACTTTAGAATGTTAAGTGTGCCACGACTTGCTCACAATTATTGTTTTATTGTCTTCCAGGGACATGTCTCACAAGATGTTGTCTGTCAGGTGAATGACGTAGGCATGCATAACCGGACTTATGAGCAGGTACGCCATCACTGCAGTGATTTAATTAGACATGTCTGGCAGCATGCCTCCGATGTCCGCAGACAACAGCTTGCCACAGGTGGTGGTGGTGCAGCATCACACCCGCCCCTCACCAGAGTAGAAGAGCTGTTCCTCAGCATGGTGGCTCCTGTCCAACCACTACAACAGACATGTGTCATCATGGAGGCCAGAGTCACCCAGCAAGTTGACTCAGAGCATGCAGGTAACATGGCATATTTGTAGACTACTGTTAGCTTGATTGTTAGAACATGCATATGTCAGATATGTACTGTGTATTTAGAAGATGTGCAGCCTGGTGTTGTGCAATACTGATAATTTGGAACATAATCTGTATGCCTGTGACTGTCACATGTTGTACTACTGTAAAGTTGCAAACTCACAGCAGCAATGCCATAGTTGTTGACACTGACAAACTGTCTCATATCCTTGTAGGTCCCTCTGGTGTGACAGCAAGACAGCAGACCCATGCTGGTGAGTGTTCTACATTTAATATAGCAAATAACATGTGCATGTCATAGGTGAGTTGTAGGCCATATACACATCTAAAACACCTACACATAATGCATGCTCTGCATGTTTTCTGTGGGACTATGCACATCCCAGTAACATGAGTAGCTGCCTCAAACACATGCAATACACAGAGCATCCCAACCAATTGTGGTACACTGTAGTGGACATTGTATAGGCAGAGTCAATACACATGCACATTACATACACCACTTTGTCATACGCAGTCAGTGTTAATATGATACACATGGCCTATTTAGACACCTGCTGTAAGGTCAGACTCCAGTATCCCAAATGTCATCCACACAGCACACATACTATACCTGAGGTGTAGAGGCCTATCATGGGGCAGTGCGACACTCTTCAACATACGACACATTCATGTTAGGCAATGCTCCCTATTGAACACCTTACATACCCATGTAACAACTGCCTGTGAAATGGTTAATGTAGACAAAGTGCTGCAGTTCAGGTACAGCAAGATAGTTGCCAGTGTGGCACACATTAGTGGCCTTGAGTGACCACATGATGCTGCCTGATGATGGCTCATGGTACTACACTACATCCAGTTGCAGTAACTACAGTACTACACATAGCATTCATTGCTATACACCTGACAGTTGTGAGTGATGGTGCACAGGACACTGGAAAGCATTTAATACTTGCACAACAATGTTGTGTCCATGTACACATTGTGTTCCAGGGTGAGGTCAATCATTGAACAACACACATGCATCAAAGACATGTATATTGTTATTAACAAGGACTCTCTACACTCACACTGCATGCTGTTGAGCAACACACATCCTGCATGCTGACACGTGTGATAGGATTCTTTGGCTTGTGATACTGTACTCCACCATCAACCACTGAGTATGTTCTGGATTGCTGTTGGTGTGTGTGCGTGTGTGTGTGTGTCAACTTTACTGAGTAGTGTATTTGTGTGCATGTGTGCATGTGTTCATGTATTCATGTGTGCATGTGTTCATGTGTGCATGTGTGCTAACATCATGTACAGATTGTAAAGTGTGTTTCCTGTCTTCTTCTCACAGGTGCTGAGGTTGTGTTGGTTGAGTGCAGCAGGGAACCTTTAGTCACTGCCACAAATAGTGGAAATGATGATACATGTGTTGTGGCACAGGCAGGTTTGACAGGGTCTGTTGTTGGTCCGCCAATCGACAGTACACAGCTTTCCACCCCATCTATGTGCACATTCATACTGCCAATACATCCATCATCACCAATGGCCTTAGCGGAGGGACAGCATACAGTAGGCATTGACCAGAATAGTGTGGTATCTATGGCACATGCATCCCCTCACAGCAGCTATACCAAGACTCCTGGAACAGTACCTCATAGGCAGATGTCCAGGGGTTCTCGTGGGAGCACTGCTGGCCATAATGCCCCTGGCAGACATGCTCCCACAGGTCTTACAACCTCAGGTATGTTCCGGACTGTAATGCAGGCACAGGCACGTATGGAACGGTACACCAGACAGGGACTAAGGATGCAGAGGGCCTATAACATCATTATCAATGACAGTATCCGTGACCTTGCCGGTGCCATCCGTAATTACACCGGGGTCATTGATAGACGTTGGGGGGAGACACTAGATGTCCTCCACAATGTCATGTCCATGTGCCAGGACAGTGCAGGATGGCTGAGACATTGACGTGGACATATGCCAGCAACATCATCAGCTGGCAGTCGTCATGGACGACACACAAGTCACAGCTGCTCCCGTAGTGGCAGTACCAGCCCCAGCAATGTTGGGGCTGGGCTGTTAATAGACTGTCCTAGAAGACCACATGCACGTGGCTCTGGCCAGTCCCATCAGGGACATGGGTCCAGTCAACATCTCTCTGCCTCTGATGATAGTACCCAGTTTGGCTTAGTACCCGATACTGTCTGTGGCACCCCTGCCAGGCACAGGTACTGTGTCCGTGGCCAGAGATGGTGATCTGTACAGCCTGGCAGGTACAGTCTGTGGCTGTCCCACATCCTCCCGTATTTGGCAGCCACATGGTGGAACTGTGTGCATGCAGACACACACACACATAACCAAACACCTAGGGCTAACACATACACACACACACACACATTACATCAACATTGACCCATGCTGTACTGTTGTCTCTCACACACACACATACATGTCGATTGGATGGGTCAATGTCGGGCTCTGGCAAACCAACAACACACCTTGTGCATATGATGAAACTGTGCCACCTCCTGTCATCTGTAACACTGATGCAGGAACAGGCTAACATGGTGCTGATACACAGGGTCACTTAATAGCAGTGTAGCAATGTTAGCATGTTGTCAACAGTAAAGTGTAATGATATCCTTGTAGGTATATCTGAGCAGGCATGATGCATTAAAGCTATGATTATCAATGTAGTATTGTTTACACCAGTGTTAATTCCAAAAATGTATTGTCCGCCCATGTGCCACTTGGCTGATGTGTGTAGTTCTGGCAGCATGTGTTGGTGAGTGGACAGTACGTGTGTGATGTGTGCAGTACAGATTTGCAGGTGTACATTTGTGAACATGGTGGAGTTGCACTGTCTGCATGTACGTGCATAGTGGACACATGGGAAGGGTGACATGCCCTGTATTACACATTGTTAACACTTCATAGTTTCTATTGCTGGCCAGTATGCATTTTACTACACGTATGTTTCAATTTGGGTACACATGTGTGTATGACATGGTTTGACACTATGCTGTGGGTGATACTGTTAATATTGGTCATTGGTTTGCATTCTGGTAGTAAACACAACCTCAGCAGCCTGACTATAACCAATCGTTAGATGATGTCTTGACAACTGACACACACATGTAGGAAACACAGTAGCATTTGGATCCTTCCGGTAGAATACTATACCAGTAACCAGTGGTATTGACCGCCACCCATTCCTGGGACCACTCCTGTTTGGCATGTAGCCCCCTTAGGTACAAGCAAACACACTAGGGATATGTCCGCCCACATCTGGTAATGCATTCAGTGGCCTACAATGCATTTTCTGGATGAGACACTTATCCTCCACAAGGGTATCATACAGACAGATACCTGTTGACCAACCCATGCTGTAAAGCTATAAGTAAACTATAGCATAGTCATCCACATTTACTAAACATAGTATCCCGACAGTACCACATAGGTAGTAGCCCACTACATGTAGAAGGGGTACCGATGTGTACATACAGCCACATGTTATGTCATCTGTCCTTTGGTATTCACATTTCCAAAGGCATTCTGAAGTTCCTCAGTGTATCACGTAAGCAATAAGGGGTCTGTATGCATATCCACAAAGTTGTTGTATACCTATAATGAATGTTCATTATTGACAGACTTTGTTGTGTTTGAACATGTCTGAAATATACCCCAGGCATGTACCCTCACTCACACTATTCTATAGAAACTGTCATGGGTGTGTGTGACACAGATGACCTAGGACACAGATCATTACAGTGGCTGACCTTGTCACAAACATACATATGTGACCTAAGGTCTGAGAAGCAGCAGCACAATCTGTCAAAGGTAACAGATGTATTCATGTAGAAAGCAGGCTTCACACCTATGAACTAATTGAGGTCACATGTACATATATGTATTTGCCACACAGATACCTGAAGTGTGCAATGCACATACTGTTGTTTTACTGATATGTCATACAGTAGTAAAAGCAAAACCCACAACACATTGACCAACAGTGTCACACACACACACACACTCAGCAATTGCAGGATGCAAACCCCTACCTAACTATGTTATGATACTACAGAGATATGCATTAACACAACGCGCAATATGCTTTACTGGGTCTTTTTATTTCTCCTGCTATATTTGTAGGATGCTGACATCATCAGACTAGACATGGTAATGTGTGTGCACTTTGTTTTATGCAATCCCAGGACTGCACTATGGGGGACATCAGGTGTTAACAGCTTGAACATGACTCCACAATTCTTAGCTTGTGTGATCTATCTGTGGAACAGTTGCCAATCCATCATATGACAATACATATTTATGCACAGATTGTTGATTTTGTGGATATAACAATGTGTCTGGGATGTTGGAAAAGGACTATTTGAAGTCTATGTGGGATGTGTGTAGCTCATTTCAGTGATGTATGTCCTGGGTGGCTGCCTTGTAAACAGTCTAGCAGATTTGGGAACCATGATCTGCCCATGACCAAAACAAAGTTAGTAGGGTTGTGTTTTTGTCAGCTTCCAATAGCTCTGTTTATGACTTTAATCATGATGGACTCCATCGCCTTGCAGATCAGACTTCATAGGCTTATAAGACTATAGTTCCCATGGTCTGTTGTGCACCAACACTTGTGGAGTGTGCCATATGTTGCTGTAACCAATTCAATGGTTTCATATCCTGTAGAGAGGGTGAGGCTCAACAGACTGTTCAGGTGCAGGGTCTGTTTGTTCTGCAGTTCACTTATGACACATATAGGGAAACAATGTAATACAATTGATGCCATGTTTTCAGCTTTGGAAGGAGCTGTTTACCCATTCTACATGTGATATCCCCTGGTATGATGATAGGGACTTTTGTCAGTGGGAGATGGGTATGCATGTATGGGCCTGTCTGACAGGATGTTGGCATTGTCAGTCATTTACAGTTGGCCCTGACTCAGGACATATATGAGTGTACATTGCTATTTATGACATAGCTGAAGGAAGTGTCATGGTTCTGTCTGGACTCCTTCGCAGATAATCTTTCCAAAACACCAACAAACTTAAGCACTAAACCCCTGTTATACTCTTTTACACACTGAACACCCTACGGATCCTTTTTGATCAGTCAAAAGAGTATTTCATCATAATATCCTGACATGTCCAAAGGTCAGTTTCGTGTGTACTCTCCAGTCCAGCTGGTGAATATGGGACTTTTGAGACAATGTTACAACTGCCTTATGTACACAGACAACCCTCTCCTCCTCCCAACAAACTCAGATATATGTGAGAGATGCAACTATATAGACAAACTGGAGGCTGAGCTCTCTCGACCCATGACTGGCACAGTCTATCAGGAGGAGAAGGTAACAATGCACACCACAAATCCAGTCTCACATAAACTTATAGCAACAGCAAACCAAACACATAAACACACAAAAACATACTCAGAGGCTCTAAATAAAAATCTGCCTAAGCAGCAGAGACCTCCAAAGCTGACACCCAAACAACTGCTACCCCACAACATTACCCACATATCACATAGTTCACAAAGTCAGTGTGCCACACAGTCACTGCCCTTAAGGCTAAACAACACACCTAATACACTTGTAATAGGTGACTCTGTTGTCAGACACACTGATGTCCCACTCACCAGGCTGAACAAGGAGAAGGTCACTGTAAGCTGTATGTCAGGTGCCAGGATCCACCACATAACACATGCACTCAGGTCACTCCAAAGCAAATACAAATATGACTCCATCATTGTCCATGTTGGTGTGAATGATCCGAGACGTTCCTCCCTGGTCTACATGAGAAGAAACATAGAGGAGCTCTCTGATCGTGTAGCCCAGGCCAGTATGACCCTGACCTTGTGTAGCATCTTACCCTCACCAAGAATGATGCCACAGTATAAAGACAGAATGATCAATTTTAACAGTTGGCTAACGTATTGGTGTCATTCAAAGGGGATCCAGTGTCTGTCAGCTTGGGATGTCATGCTCGACCAGCCATGTTGCTTCACTAGGGACGGCTTGCACCTGTCACCCCTGGGCTTTTGAATACTGGCTTAGGCTCTTGCCACCCCCATAGTGTCTTTTTTAGGCAAGGCTCAAAGGACAAACCCACCTCCATAGACAATACAAGGTAAAATAAACTAAGGGTAATGCTGCTCAATGCCAGAAGTCTACACCTCAAAATGCATGCACTCAAGGCCCTCTTCAGTATGGAGAATATCGATATCTGTGCAGTAAAAGAAACCTGGTTCAAGGCTCCCAAAAGCACCCCAGCACTACCAGGTTATACTTCATACCATGCTTTTTGGCCAAAAAACCCGGACCGAACCACAAAAGGAGGGGGAGTATCCATATACATCAAAGATACACACACCTCCAGGTTAGTAGCACTGCACGAAGCATCGGAGACCATCCATGTGCAACTAACAGTGGGCAAAACTGCCTTTCAGTTTGTAGCCTGCTACAGACCACCCTCACAAATGCAGGGACCCCACTCGGCTTTCCTGAGAACACTGGAGATTATGAAGATCTCTCCAAACACCATTATATTGGGTGACTTCAACTACTCAAACATTGACTGGGAATACTACTCAAGCCCCAACACCCTCGTCCAACGGTTCCTAGAATTTATAAACTCAAATGCTATGGAACAACTGGTCACCACCCCCACAAGAGGGGAAAACATATTGGACCTGGTCATCACCAACATGGGGACTCTATGTTCCACACCAGAGGTATACCCCTCATTGGTAAGGTCAGACCATACATTTATCTCACTGGACATCCATATCCCGTCCCCACCCCCAGCCAAGGTAATCTCGGTGAAGAACTTCTCAAAAGCAAACATCACACTTCTCAAAACTGAGGTGGTATCCTTCAAAGCCCCAAGGCCAGTGGAAGGTACGGCTCAAACTGCAGAATCCTTTATAGACGCATTCTATGGACACCTACAGGAATGCATGGATCGTGCTATCCCAAATGAAATCAAGACTCACTCCTCCAAAGGCAGGGGATCTGTCTGGTGGACCCCAGCCATAAATAAGCTATACAACAAAAGGAGGAGGCTACTACATGATAGAGCAAAATCCCAAAAAGGGAAGGCATCTCTGATTAGTACTAGCAAGAAGCTACAATCACTCATAAAATCATCTAAGGCCAGCTTCGAAAGAAAAATTGCACAAGACACTAAAGACAATCACAAGGCCTTTAGTTATGTCAGGAACCTGGGTGTCAACTCCCAGATATGCTCTGAGTTAGTACATAATGACAAAAATACACTGAACCCACGGACATTGCCAACATCCTGGCAAACAGGTTCAGTGCAAATTTCTCCCCCCATCCCCCCAAAAGAGCAAATGTCCATCCCAACAGAGTGTAGCCTCCCTGATATCACAGATGAACAGGTGAGAGCTGCCCTCTCTAAAGCAATAACACAGCATGAATGGGACCGGACGGTGTCCTGGGCTGCGTCTTACATGAGCTTCATGAAGAACGTAACCCTCACATAAAGTCACTGTTCAATATCAGACTTACTACAGGATATTTACCCAAGGAATGGCGTACAGCAACAGTGGTCCCGCTCCACAAAGGTGGTGCCACAACGGACCCTGGACACTATCGCCCTATAAGTATGATTAGCCTGGTCTGCAAAGCTATGGAGCGTATCATCATGGAACTCATAAACGAAGACATCAGGAACCTCCAGACACTGGTTCCTACCCAATTCGGCTTTGTTAAGGGCAGATCATGCCTCTTGAACCTGGTCGACTTCTTTGAAAGAGTTACCAGGGCCATAGATGTAGGGAAGGTAGTCCATACAGCCTACCTGGACCTTGCAAAAGCCTTCGACACAATACCCCACTCGGGCATCATAAATAAGCTCACCAGCTTAGATATCGACAAATGTGTCACAAGATGGATTGCAAACTGGATCAGGGATAGAACACACATGGTTGGAATTGCAGGTGCCATGTCAGACTCTACACCAGTTACAAGTGTCGTCCCACAAGGCTCAGTCCTGGGACCTCTCTTGTTCAGTATATATTTCTCTGAGGTACAGGCTAACATGAGAGGACTATGGCTGACCAAGTTTGCAGATGACTGCAAACTGGGTGCCATAATTGACTCTCCGGCTGACACAAGCATCCTCCAAAAGGGTCTCACAGAGATGGATAAGTGGTGCCAGAGCCATGGCTTAAAGCTAAATGCCATAAAATGCATAGTCATCCCCTTTGGGAACAACAAAGTGCCCACAAATTACCACATAGGTGGTAATCCATTATGTACAGAAGAAGTAATTAGGGATTTGGGGACCGAAGTAGATAGTAATCTCTCCTTTGACAATAACGTTCCCAAAGTTGTTAGAAAGACCTTCTATATAGCCCACCTTATCCAGAAAGGTTTCACATCTAGATCAAGAGAGGTCATTGTTCCCCTCTACTCATCAGGCCCATACTTGAATACAATGCCCCATTTGGGATGTACCTTACTTGACACCTGTAGCAACTGTAATAGATTCATAGGTTCATAGATTAGTACTAGGCTAACTGCCCTTGCAAGCCATTTTAAGCCTAGCCAATTATCCTCTGTGAGATTCAAACCCTTTACCTTGTGTTTGTAAGGCAAACACCTTAACCATTAGGTCACCCTCCCACAGTACCTCACCAAGTGGATCAAGGGACTCAAACAGATGCCCTACGCAGTTCGGCTAAATAAACTCCAGCTCTACTAAGTTGCTTACCACCTACTCAGATGCAGTCTGTGCCTTATGTATAAAGCCATGTCCAACCCAGAATTAATGGTCATGCTCCACCTCAGGATATCCAAATCCCTTAGAGCTACACACTCCAGGGACTTAAACCTCAGCACAGAAATAAATAGGACATGCTGGTGGGACAGATTCATATCCCAGAGGCTCCCCTCAATCTGGAACGGAATCCCAGTCCAAGTTAGGCAGAGCCCTTCACTGACCCTCTTCAAGAGAAATCTTGACGAGTGGATGGGAGATTGTAAGTTTACCCCTGGGATCTCTTCTGGGTCCCTGCTAGACAGAGGCACAATAAACTAACCGTAAAAGGGCTATCTTGTGTGACCTACTATTCAAAGGCACAGTCTACTAATCTAAAAGGGTGGTGAAAGCCAAACACACTCTGGCTAGGCTTATAAATGCCCTAGGACAGATAGCCTAGTATCAACCTATGAACCTATGAACCTATGATAATGTTTGGAGTGCACATTGTTTATTGATAATACTGATTGCAGGTTTTTATCTTCTTTGCTTTTCCACTTTCTATGAACAGCCTAAGTATCTGTTGTACATATTTGATTATGACAGGGTTCCAATATGTTATATATGTGTCTGTTGTCATATAATTGTGTACACAAGGCAGGATTGGTGAATAGTGAGAGGTTCCTGGGTTAACACATGCAACTGTCAGATATGTGTGGCCCACTGCTGTACTCAGACATGGCCTAAGTGTGTGAGCATGCCCAGTTTGGCCTTTCAGTGTTTTGTTGCCTGACATTTGTCTCATTTATTCAAGTGTGTGAGCATGCCCAGTGTGACCTTTCAGTATGTTGCTGTCTGAAGTCCACTACATTTGTTAACATGTGTGCACATGCCCAATATTAAAATTTATACTATATGTGTGTTGAAAATCAAGTTATATTTTTACTGCAGGGCTCACCTTTGTGTCATAACTCGAAAGGGATTATGCTGTGCCTGCAGGGTTTCCATGAGACACTTTGCATAGACTTATCAACATTTCTTCATACAGGCTGACCAGTGAAATGCTGTCATGGTTTGGTGGTTCAGTACTGTGGCTATAGTGCACAGTATCCTGGGTTCAAGGCCTGTCACTGCTTTATATTTTCATACTGGGCAGACCAGACTGCTTAAGGACCAGTAAAGCAAATATGAGCATGTTTACCTGCTTTTGCTCAACTATGCCCAACTTTGACCGAACTTGCCCAACATTGCTCAACATTAACCAACATTGCTGAACGTTGCCCAATATTGCTCAACATTGCCCAAAGTTGTGCTAGTTAGTGTGTGCAATTTTGTTTACATAAACTAAATAGTGGTAAAAGCTGTTTAGCACTGCTTTATATTGCTTAAAACATGGCAATCATGCCTCAGGTGGTGCTGCAGGGCTGCCTATGTCGGATGCACATAATACACTCCCTATACATGTTCAGGTAGTGTCAAGTTAGGTATCCCTTTTACTATATGTGCGAGTCAGAGAGAGGTATCATTTCCAGGGTTCCTACTGAGCCAGTGTATGTGCTATGCATTGCCTCTTTGCCAAGGCCAAAGCATACTGGGCACGCCTCCTTCTACCTACTGGGGCAGGATCAGGTTGTTCCTCCTCCGAGTCACGCTCTGCCTGTGATGGCCTTGACAATGGTGGGGGGCTGTTTGGCCCAGGCCTATGTTACTCCTGCTGCAGCTGTTTTCACAGGATCATATTATGTAGCATAGCACATACCATGACAATTTGGGTACATGTAGTTGGTGAGTACTGCAAGGCTCCACCAGATGTGTCCAGGTACCGGAACCGGGACTTGAGCAGCCCACACACATGCTCAATTACATTTCGTGTTTGTAGGTGTGCCTCATTATGGCATTCCTGTAAAGGTGTGTGTGCATTTTTGATGGGTGTCATCAGCCACGGCTCCAGTGCATATCCAGCATCCCCCACTAGATGACCATGAGGGATGTCCCCATTGGCAAATGTCTGGTACAGCTGTGTCAGATGCCAGATACGGGAATCATGGTAGCTTCCAGGGCAACCAGCACACACATTCAGTATTATGCCCTGGGCATCACACACGACCTGGCAGTTGATGGAGGTGAAGCCCTTGCGGTTAATGTAGGCCCTACCCTGCTCACCGGCTGGTGCTTTGATGCATATGTGCATGCAGTCTATTGCACCCACTACCTCAGGGTATTCCGCTATTTGCTGGAATAGACGCATATTGCTAGCCAATACCTCATGGGAATTGGGGAAATATACATGATCACCGACATGTGCTGACATGGCATTCAGGAACTGGTGCAGTACCCTGGATGCTGATGCCTGTGAAATCCCCATCATATCACCAATTGGTCTCTGGAAGGTACCTGTTGCTATTCTTAGGCCAACACATACATTGGTTTCCACTGGGATGGGTTCCCCTCTGTTGGTTTAGTGTGTGAGGCGTGGCTTGCACAGCTCAACAATTTGTTGCATGAGGTCTCTGTCCACTCTATAGCGCTCCACTATCTCCAGCTCATGTACCCTGGGCCTGTACACTCTTCTCCGTCTCCTCAGCAGCATTTGCATTGTCACCACCCTCAATATGTTGCATATGTCACCTTATAACAGCAATGGCAGCCCTTAACATTTCTTTGTCTCCATAAAGCTTTTTAAGTTTTCACTTCTCTTAGTTTACTGCAGTGTTGCAGTGTCTCTGAGGAAAACATGGTGGAAAGTTGTTTGCAGAGTTTTAAGTGCTGGGCTGGGCTGGGCTACTGTACTGCCTGTGTAATTGCCTGATTCTGATTGTTTTCACCTGCTAGCTCTGCTAGTTCTCCCTGGTTAACCTCCTACTATTTGTTGTGCTTCCTTTTCCCTTTCTGTTTCCACAGGGGGCAGCGCCGGGCACACAAGTGCAAACACGCGCACACCAGCTCACACGCGCGCACACATGCTTACATGGCCTAACACTTGCTAATTCCTGCTTAAACGCATGCACACAGGAGCAAATGCGCTTACACAACTTTAAACAATCTTACACATACTTACTCCGGCTTAAACGGGCGCACACGGGCGCACATGTGTCACACAGTCTTACTCGGATATACAGGCGTGCACACGTGCGCAAACACGTTGCAGGCATTTCAACAAGAAACTTTAGTGTTATCCATGGCATACACCTTCTATTTCTTGCCTTTAACTAGGATACCTGTTGACACACTTCTTCCAGTGATGAGTAACTGACAGCATACACATGCCACTCTGGTCCAATGAGCTTACATTCTTTCATACATACCCCCCTAGTGATGTCACCTATCTTCTACTCTGTTACTCCCCTTATCCTATTCAAACACTCCACTGACTGTGCTCATTTGCTATGTAAACTTGGGATTTACTATCCTTACCCTCATTTGCATGGGATTGCCTACTAATGCTTGGTTACATCTCTTAGATTGAGCTTCCCCCCTTAGCAACCTCTACTCGGTTGCCATGTTGTCTTCAGCCTACCATTCACTTGCATTGAAAATTATGATTTGATATAAAATCCCTATTTGTGGCTTTTAATTTCTGGTTTTCTGGTTTTTAGAGTGCAACATGTTTGTGCAGCGCTGCACTACGCTTAAACTTTGGAGAGCGAGGTAAAAAATATATATATTTTTTTTAATTTTGCATCGGGGAACATTGCCAATGGCTGTATATTTGGCCATTGGCATGCTTCCTCAACTGGATGCAGCCTTTATTTGGAGCTGTCATGGGTCCGTTCTGCTATTTGCAGAATGGTACTCAGTTGTCAACGGAGTACATTTCTGCAAATAACACTACTCTTACTCGGACAGGTTAGGGTTTCCTGGATCGCAAATTTACCTCATTTGCATAGCTTTCGCCAGCAAATGAGGTAATTTGCATAACCTAGCCCTGTCCGTATAAGAGTCGTTTTAGGAGCTCTGTTGCACGCCCCTGCCGGCTGTTCCTGGATCGCTCGGTGGACATGTTGGCTGCATGGAGTCTTACTCTACTCTCAGACTCCATGCAAGCCTTCGTGAATCCGGCCCAGCATCTTTTAAGCTCCTACAAAAGTGAAGCTATGTTATTTGAATGAGACAAAACCGGTCCAAACTCCCCAATGCTCTTAAAAACAATAACTATAAACAATTCTGCTAAAACATCAGACAACATCCACATAAAATGACTACTTCATTTAACTACTTAAGCATCTGACTACATAGAACCCAACTCTTTAAACATTGCATAAAAAAAATAATAAAATATACTACCTTTCTGTTCAGGACTCAAAATATCTCTAGTGCACTTTCTTTTGTTGCTGGATTTGATATATGGAAAGGTATATCATTTACCAATCTTGAAAATGGCCTTCCTTTAGCAGCTGTTGACTTCAACAGTACTAGAAGAAGTCTACAATACTTACTTATCAAGCTTTGTAGGCTTGCTACCTGTCCCCTAAACATGAAATTCACATCCTCACAATGGTTAAGGCAAAATTGCTACCTATTAACCAATAATGTGATCTTTTATTAGAATCATTCTTATTTAAACTCATATTTTCTGAAAATCTCCCTCTATCTCTCTCTCTCTCTCTGTCTCACTTAGCTGCCAAACAGGTGGTGCAAACACTATCCTATAACCTAAGTCAGTAGTACTCCGGTTCAGTCCTACAAACTCCTAGAAATTATCTAATATCCATAGATCCCTACTTTTGAATTCTAGGCCTTACTCTCTGAGAATCCTTTCCTGCATGCCTTATGTAAAATAACTTGTGAAGGCTGCCAGCCCAGCTAGCTGGAATTTTGTAAATAATTCTATGTCATTTATGAATAGTAATATGATTTGTATGATTGTCTTACAAATGTAAGGCAATTATATGTTATGTGTATATTAAACTACTGGTGCAGACGTTTGTGTTGAACTGTATGTTCTTTACTGAACTTCAAGAATTTACCACAGTGTACTCTGCTGGAAAAGAGTAGAAACTTGTATAAACTATATGCCTATGTAAATGTATGTTTTGATGGTAAAGGCTGGAACATGCAGAGTTAACTTGCAAACCCTCAAGAAAAGCAAATAGTTTTACAATGGTGTTTATCTCAGCTAGGAGACAGAATGTCTACACATAGGAGTTATTTCTATTGTCTGAAAACAGAAATAAGTACAGGTTTCAAAATGTAAAGTGTTTAAATGTTTTACGACTTCCAGTTTTAGGCAAACATCTAAGAGAGAAGTATTTTTGACACAGAGGCGTGAAATGTTTAATTTTCTGTTTGCCTGGGAACTGAAGGCAGAGCTGATAAAGAAAAACACAATCTGAGATAACCCAGCAGTAACGTTTGACAGTAATTTATGAACTATCTCAGAGAGTGAGTCAGTGCATTTTGTATTTGTCTTTGGACCAAGAAACATTCACCCAGCACTTCTGCCTGCATGTTGCTCTGTAAGTAAGACTTAGATTACAGTGATTTCTCTTACAAATAGATAGGAACTTAGTAAGATTAGTTTGGATGATTTCTGTATTTATGTGAGACTGTCCTGCAATGTTGTTTTAAAATATTTCCTGTGATTCTGAACTCTGTTGTCATTGTATTGAGTTATTGAGTATTGCCTTGTTCTTCTATTATTTATTATTAAATATTTAAACCTTTTAATTGTGGCTGTTTTTTTTACAGATATTTAAGCTCTTAGGGTACTTGCATATGTATTTGGTAACACTGTGCAGGCCACTCCTTAATAGCCCTAAAAGTCTTGGACACACTTACCATTTGGATTACAGTAATATTAGAATTGATCACCCTTTGGGAAGGGCCTTGTTGTAGCTGATAAGTAAGAGTGGTTGGTGGCAGCTGGTACTAATGTATAGTCTGGACAGAAGGGGTCTTAGCTAGTGAACCTGTGCCAGCCTTCTCCAGGAGTGTTTGTGCATCTGTATATATATATATATATATATATATATATAAATAACTCATATATCTAACTCAGCACAGCTCCTTGTGGTGTCCTGCAGAGTGCTACAAGCAGCAGAGAGACAAAAGAGAGACTTTCAACAGATTAAGTATTTTTCTCTGCCTTTCTACCTGTGACTGCATTTTCTCACCGAAAAGTGAGTTTCTAGCTTATCTAAGATTTAAAAAGTATTGTTTTTTTGTATTTTTTATTGTTTTTGCACTTCAAAAGTCATTTATAGTCATTTTTGTGTTGTTTAACTGTTGTAGGCTACACACTCTGTGTGCTAGCCTGTTGAAAGCATTTACAGTGTTTCTTGTGTAAGTTACTGTTGTTCTGCAAAAAAAAAATATCCTTGTTTCCTGCCTTTTCTAAATGAGAGTAGTCCAGATTTCAGGTTTTGCTGAAATCTTGGCTGTGGTATAAGTTCCTGTGTTGCCCATATCCTTACTTGGATAGGAGAAAGCATCTATGTTCACTAGTGAGAATGGGGAGCTTTGAGCAGCCTATCTGTCCCTGGAGAAGTGGTCTCAGCCAAGCAACTAGTAGCTTATTGGCTGTTTTGGGCTAATTCCTATCTATTTAAAGCTCCCTGCCTTACAACCCGCATTTGCATGGTTTTACGCTTGTATCTAACTCAGCACAGCTCCTCGTGGTGTCCTGCAGAGTGCTACAAGCAGCAGAGAGACAAAAGAGAGGCTTTCAATAGATTAAGTATTTTTTCTCTGCCTTTCTACCTGCAACAGCATTTTCTCACCAAAAAGCGAGTTTCTAGCTTATCTAAGATTTAAAAAGCATTGTTTTTGTATTTTTTACTGTTTTTGCACTTCAAAAGTCATTTAAAGTAATTTTTGTGTTGTTTAACTGTTGTAGGCTACACACTCAAGTGTGCTAGCCTGTTTAAAGCATTTACAGTGTTTCTTGTGTAAGTTACTGTTGTTCTGCAAAAAAAAAAAAAAATCCTTGTTTCCCGCCTTTTCTAAACTAGAGTAGTCCAGGTTTCAGGTTTTGCTGGTCTGTGGTATAAGTTCCTGTGTTGCCCATATCCTTACTTGGATAGGTGGAAATTTCTCTGTTCACCAGTGAGAGTGGGGAGCTTTGAGCAGCCTATCTGTCCCTGGAGGAGTGGTCTCAGCCCTGCAACTAGTAGCTTATTGGCCATTTTGGGCTAATTCCTTTCTCTTTCAAGCTCACTGCCTTAAAACCCACATTTGCGTGGTTTTGCTTTTGTATCTAACTCAGCACAGCTCCTTGTGTTGTCCTGCAGAGTGCTACAAGCAACAGAGAGACAAAAGAGAGACTTTCAACAGATTAAGTATTTTTTCTCTGCCTTCCTACCAGCAACTGCATTTTCTCACCAAAATGTGAGTTTCTAGCCTATCTAAGATTTAAAAAGCATTGTTTTTTGTATTTGTTACTGTTTTTGCACTTCAAAAGTCATTTAAAGTAATTTTTGTGTTGTTTAACTGTTGTAGGCTACACACACAAGTGTGCTAGCCTGTTTAAAGCATTTACAGTGTTTCCTGTGTAAGTTACTGTTGTTCTGCAAAAAAAAAAAAAAATCCTTTATTCACGCCTTTTCTAAACTAGAGTAGTCCAGGTTTTCCTGAATTCTGGTCTGTGGTATAAGTTCCTGTGTTGCCCATATCCTTACTTGGATAGGAGGAAACTTCTCTGTTCACCAGTGAGAGTGGGGAGCTTTGAGCAGCCTATCTGTCCCTGGAGGAGTGGTCTCAGCCCAGCAACTAGTAGCTTATTGACTGATTTGGGCTAATTCCTATCTCTTTCAAGCTCCCTGCCTTAAAACCTGCATTTGTGTGGTTTTGCGCATCGCGCAGCATTGCACAGCGCCGTTTAAGCATGTATAAGCTATTCCTGGCTCCACACAGTCTGCTGTTCAATTTTTCCCTTAGAACTAGTAAAACTCTCAAAGTAAGCACTCAACCTTCCTTTTACAGCCCAGCACTTGCTCAAATTTCTCAGTAAGCACTAACAAACAATAGCACTACACCCCCTTATACTATTTAGAAGTACAAGGCTCCCTATTCATCCCTTCTGGGCAATCAATAAACCAGTTCTTTAAACTATTCAGGCATGTCCAATGGGCAGTTTCAGGTATACTCTGCAGTCCAGCTGGTGAATCTGGGAATCTTGAGGCAATGTTACAATTGCCTCATGTACACAGTCAACCCTCTCCTCCTTCCAACAAACTCAAATGTATGTGAGAGATGCAACTATACAGCCAAACTGGAGGCCGAGCTCTCTCAACCCAAGACTGGCACAGTCAGTCAGGAGGAGAAGGAAACCACTCGCACCGCACAACCAGTCTCACATAGACCAATCATATCAGCAAACAAGACACATAAACACACAATAACATACTCGGAGGCTCTAAATAAAAATTTGCCAAAGCAAAGGAGACCTCCAAAGCTTACATCCAAGCAACTGCTACCCCACAACAATATTCACGTATCACATACTTCACAAAGTCAGTGTGCCACACAGTCGCAGCCCTTAAGGATAAATAACACACCAAATACACTAGTAATAGGAGACTCTGTTGTCAGGCACACTGACGTCCTGCTCACCAGACTGAATAAGGAGAAGATCACTGTAAGCAGCCTGTCGGATGCCAGGATCCACCACATAACACAAGCACTCAGGTCACTCCAAAGCAAGTACAAATATGACTCTGTCAATGTCCATGTTGGTGTGAATGACCTGAGACGTACCTCCCTGGACTACATGAAAAGAGACATAGAGGAGCTCTCTGATCATGTAGCCCAGGCCGGTATGACCCTGACCCTGAGTAGCATCTTGCCCTCACCAAGAATGATGCCACAGTATAAAGACAAAATTATCAATTTTAACAGTTGGCTAAGCTATTGGTGTCATTCAAAGGGGATCCAGTGTCTGTCAGCCTGGGATGACATGCTCAACAAGCCACGTTGCTTTATTAGGGATGGCTTGCACCTGTCACCCTTAGGCTTTCGAATACTGGCTAAGGCTCTTGCCACCCCCATAGTGCCTTTTTTTAGGCAAGGCTCAAAAGACAAACCCACCTCCATAGACAACACAAGAAACAAAAAACTAAGGGTAATGCTACTCAATGCCAGAAGTTTAAATCTCAAGATGCATGCACTTGAGGCACTGCTCAGTATGGAAAAAATCGATATCTGTTCAGTAACAGAAACCTGGTTCAAGGCTCCAGAGAGCATCCCAGCACTACCAGGATATAACTCATACCATGCTTTTTGGCCCCAGATCTTGGACCGAAATACAAAAGATGGGGGAAGTGTCCATTTTCATCAAGGATAACCACACCTCTAGGTTAGTGGCACTGCACGAGGCATCGGAGACCATCCATGTGCAACTAACAGTGGGCAAAACTGCTTTTAAGTTTGTAGCTTGCTACAGATCACCCACCTTGTCTCAGCACCTCCACTCAGCATTCCTGAGAACATTGGAGAATATGAAGGTCTCACCAAACACCATGATATTGGGAGATTTCAACTACCCAAACATTGACTGGGAAAACTACTCAAGTTCCAATTCCTTTGCTGAATGGTTCCTGGAGTTTATAAACTCAAATGCCATGGAACAACTGGTCACCACTCCCACAAGAAGGGACAACATATTGGACCTGGTCATCACCAACATGGGGGCTCAATGTTCCACACCAAAGGTAAACCCCCCATTGGTAAGATCAGACCATAAACTAATCACACTGGACATCCACATCCCAACCCCACCCCCAGCCAAGGAAACCACTGTGAAAAATTTCTCAAAAGCAAACTTCACACTTCTCATGACCGAGAGGGAAAGCTTCAAAGCCTCCGGGCTAATGGAAAATGCTGCCCAAACTGCAGAATCTTTTACAAATGCATTCTATGAGCACCTACAGGAATGCATGGATTGAGCCATCCCAAGTAAAACCAAGACTCACTCCTCCAAAAACAGGAGACCAGTCTGGTGGACCATGGCCATAAATAAGCTATACAACAGAAGGAAGAAACTATTACATGATAGAGCAAAATCCCAAAAAGGGAAGGCATCCCTGATCAGTATTAGCAAGAAACTATGACCCCTCATAAAATCATCAAAGGCCAGCTTTGAAAGAAAAATCGCCAAAGACTCTAAAGATAAATACCAATGCCTTCTTTAGCTATGTCAAGAATCTATGTGGCAACTCTCAGATCTGCTCTGAACTGGTGCAAAATGGCAAAAAATACACTGAATCCACTGAGATTGCCAACATCCTGGCGGACAGGTTCAGTGCAAACTTTACCACCCCTCCCCCCCAAAAGGGCCAGTGTCTATCCCAGAAGAATGTAGTCTCCCAGACATCACAGACACACAGGTGAAAGCAGCCCTCTCCAAAGCAAAACACACAGCATCAATGGGACCGGAGAGTGCCCCTAGCTGTGTCTTACATGAGCTCCAAAAAAAACTGAACGCTCACATAAATTCACTGTTAAAACTCAGCCTTACTACAGAATATGTACCCAAAGAATGGCGTACAGTAACAGTTATCCCGCTCCACAAAGGTGGCGCCATAATGGATCCCGGGAACTATCACCCTATAAGCCTGGTCTGCAAAGCTATGGAGCGCATCATCATGGATCTCATAAACAAAGACATTGGGAACCTCCAGACACTGGACCCTACCCAATTCGGCTTTATTAAAGGCAGATATTGCCTCTTAAACCTAGTTGACTTCTTTGAAACAGTTACCAAGGCCATAGATGAGGGAAAAGTAGTCCAGACTCCTACCTGAACTTTGCAAAGGCCTTCGACACATTACCCCACTCTGGCATTATAAATAAGCTTGCCAGCTTGAATATCAACCCCTATGTCATGAGATGGGTTGAAAACTGGCTCAGGTATAGAACCCACATGGTCAGAGTTGCGGGTGCCATGTCCAACTCCAAACCGGTTACAAGTGGCATCCCACAGGGCTCAGTCCTGGGAACCCTCTTGTTCAGTATGTACTTCTCTAAGGTACAGGCAAGCACGGGAGGACTGTGGTTGGCCAAGTTCACAAATGATTGCAAACTGGGAGCCATAATCAACTCTCCGGCTGACACAAGCATCCTCCAGAAGGGTCTTACAGAGATGGATACCTGGTGTCAGAACCATGGCCTCAAGCTAAATTCCAAAAAGTGCATAGTCATCCCCTTTGGGAAAAAAAAAAGTGCCCACAAACTACCACATAGGTGGTAATCCACTAAGTATGGAAGATGTAATTAGGGATCTGGGGACCCAAGTAGATAGTAACCTGTCCTTTGATAATCACATTGCCAAAGTGGTTAGAAAAACCTTCTATATAGCCCACCTAATCATGAAAGGGTTCACATCTAGATCAAGAGAGGTCATTGTGCCCCTCTACTCATCGCTCATCAGGCCCATAATTGAGTACAATGCCCCATTTTGGATGTCTCTTACCCGACACCTGCAACAGCTAGAGAGACCCCAAAAGTACCTCACCAAGAGGATCGTGGGCCTCAAACAGATGCCCTATGCAGCTCGACTAAAGAAACTCCAACTCTACTCAGTTGCTTACCACCTACTCAGAGGCAATCTCTGCCTGACGTACAAGGCCATGTCTAACCTGGAATTAATGGACATGCTCCACCTCAAGAAATCCAAATCCCTTAGAGCTACACATTCCAGGGATTTAAACCTCAGTACAACAATATATAGGACATGCTGGAGGGATAGATTCATATCCCAAAGGCTTCCCTCGCTCTGGAATAGAATCCCAATCCAGGTTAGGCAGAGCCCCTCACTGACCATCTTCAAAAGAAATCTTGATGAGTGGATGGGAAATCTTAAATTTACTCCTGGGATCACTTATATGGCCCTGCTGGACAGATGCTCAGGAATCTAATCTAAAACTGAGTCAAAAGACAACACATTCTGGCTAGGCTTATAAATGCCCTAGGGCAGATAGCCTACTACCTACCTATGAACCTATGAACCTAAATCAAGTCTCAAAGTGTGTGTGTGTGTGTGTGTGTGTGTGTGTGTGTGTGTGTGTGTGTGTGTGTGTGTGTGTGTGTGTGTGTGTGTGTGTGTGTGTGTGTGTGTGTGTGTGTGTGTGTGTGTGTGTGTGCATGGGTGTGTATCAGCTACTTGGGCAGGGACACAAAGCACTGGTGGAACAGAGAGGGTGCTGTAGGTTTTGTCTTGACAACTTGGCTGAGTTCTTAACCCTATAGCTGTGCCAGTGGGGAGTCTTATTGGTGATCTGGAGAGAGAGGGAGAAATCAGCACCAGACGGACTGTGATATCTGTGTGCTCTTAAGGGAAATTTTACTTTACTGTGTGTGTACTTGTTTTCCTCCCAATATTTACATCCCTCACTGGTGCTAGTGGTGAGGACTGAGGCTCCTTGATTACTGGGCCAGTGCAGGGGCATCACATATTAATTGTCTGGCAGTGGTGGTATAGGGACATCACATATTAATTGATTGATAGTGGTGAGATAGCCACATAACATACTAATTGGCTTTTAGTGGTGTGGATATCGAATTCCTGTAGCTTGTGTACAGTGGTCACGGAAGGTGCTTGTACTGTTACTCAGCCATGCAGTGAACATTTAGAGTTCATATCACAATTGTTTTAATTCTTTTGTTAGCTTAGTTAGTCAGAGAGAGCAGGCAAGCATGTCAGCAAAGGAGTATGGCAAGCTGACAAGTAGCCTGTTGGCTGAGTTGTGCCAGGCTAAAGGACTGGTGCATGCCAACCTGACTAAGGCAGACACAGTTGCAGCTTTAGTCACAGCTGCATCAGAGAATAGCAACAGGAGGACAATCAGATTGACCATGGTGATGTACAACTCTCAGAGAATGGACAGCTCATGCTTTCCACAGACAACTTAAAAATCCATCTGTAGTGAAAATAGACGAGCTAGAGGCCAATAGGTTCATAGGTTCATAGGTAGGTACTAGGCTATCTGCCCGAGGGCATTTATAAGCCTAGCCAGAGTGTGTCGGTTTTCGCCGCCCCATTGATTAATTAACTGAGCCTCTGTCAAGCAGAGCCAATGAAGTAATCCCAGGGGTGTACTTTCTGTTACCCTTCCACTTGTCAAGGCTTCTCTTGAAGAGTGTTAGTGAGGGGCTCTGCCTAATGTAGTTAGAAATTTTGTTCCAAAGCATGTGGAGTCTCTGTGACAGAAATCTATCCCTCCAGCATGTTCTATTTATTGTTGTGGTGAGGTTTAGCTCACTAGAGCACGTGGCTCGCAGTGACTTGGATTTCTTTAGGTGGAGCATGTCCATCAATTCTGAGTTAGACATGGCTTTGTAAATCAGGCAGAGATCACCTCTGAGTAAGCGATATGCCACTGAGTACAGCCAAAGTTTTTTCAGTCAGGCTGCATAGGTCATACGTTTGAGGCCAGTAATCCTCTTGGTGAGGTGCTTTTGTGGTCTTTCAAGTTGTTGGAAGTGTCTTGTGAGGTACATCCCAAACGGGGCATTGTACTCTATGATGGGTCTGATGAGTGATGATTAGAGGGGCACTATAACCTCTTTATTTCTAGATACAAACCCCTTAGTAATTAGATGGGCTACATAGAAGGATTTCCTAACTACTTTGGCAATATGATTGTCAAAGGAGAGATTACTATCTACCTGGGTCCCCAGATCTCTTATTACCTCTTCTGTATTAAGGGGGCTGCTGCCTATGTGGTAATTCATGGGTGTTTTGTTTTTTCCCAAACGGGATGACTATGCATTTTTTGGCATTTAGCTTGAGGCCATGACTTTGACACCAGTTGTCTGTCTCAGTAAGGCCTTTTTGGAGGATGTCCGTGTCAGCCGATAGAAGCAGCAGAGATTCTGAGGTGTCTAGAGACTAAGGAAAATGAAAATCTGCTATGCCTGGAAGCTATGGAGAATGAGAGGCAGAAGCAATGTGAAAAAGAGATGCTGACTCTTTGCCAGAGTCATGGAAGTAATGGGGAAGGGAGAACCGAACCCAAGAAGCAACAAAGGTCAGTAAATTTCTTCCACAATTTACAGAGGGGGATAATTTTGATAGTTTCATTCATACGTTTGAGAGGGTATGTTAACAGTATAATGTTGACAAAGGGCTCTGTGTATAGTTCCTGATCCCCTTACTCAATGGTAAAACTGTAACTTTTCTTTCCAAACTGTCTGATAATGACTGCATAAATTATAATGTTGTAAACAATTGTTTGCTATAATTTTTTAAGTTAACACCTGAAGCTTATAGGAAAAAATTTCATGAGCATAGACATAAGACAGATGAAAGTGTATGTGAATATGTTGCTGAACTAAGCACTTATTTTCATAGGTGGGTGAGTGGATGTCAGGTCACCACTTCTGAAGGGCTGGCACACCTTTTGGTGAGGGAACAAGCCCTTATCACTTTGCCTGAAGACATCTGAATCTGGATAACTGATAGACAATGCTCTACAGCAGATGAGTTGGGGAAGAAGGGAGACCTATACCTAACAAGCAGGGCATTACTGCACAGGAAAGGCACACCCAGTGCCGCTCATGGGTCTAAGGGGAACCCATGGTGGGCAGCCCAGTGAACCACAACAGAGTCTTCCAGTAGTAGGGGAAGCTACTAGTCCAGGTACACATCCAGGACCTAGGATTAAATGTTTTAAATGCAACTAGTGGGGACATGTAGTATATAGATGTCCATGGAGGCAATGTGGTGAACAAAAGGTAGGAGAACCAGTAAGTGGGAATAACAAAATGCCACCAGTAGGTTGTCTTGAGGCAACAAGGGTATCAAACTACCACAGGAGGTTATATCCTATCTTAGTGAATAGGAAAGAGCCCATGGCTAAGAGAGACACAGCCTCTGACCTAACCATTGTGAAGCCTGCAATAGTTACAGAGAATCACTACTTGACTGGGCAGTATATTCCAGTCAGTGCTTTAGGAGGGACCCCATTCCAAATACCTTTGGCTGGGGTTCACCTTGACTGGGAAGGTGGAAAAGAAAGCAAGCAAGTAGGTGTGTTTGAGGATATCTCTGCAGATTTCCTGATAGGGAATGATTTTGATAATGCAGTACCGTATGTTCATGCAGTTGCACGCAGTCAGGCTTGGAGACAAGCATGTGGGTCTGTTAGCCTGGGGGAGACCCAGACAGATTGCATACTTGCAGCCAACACTGGTGAGGTGGTTACTTCAGGGAGGGTGCTACCCTGTAGGGCTGAGGCTGAAGGTGAGCCACAGTTGCTTGTGGGTACTGATGTTCCCTTGAACAGAGTGACTACAAGGGCAGAGGTGAGTAGTAGTACCCAGGCTGACAGTGAGGCACCGCTGTCAAAGGATACCAGACTTCCTTTGTAAGTGGAGCTGGTAAGGGTTACCAAGTGAGAGCTGAGACAGACTCAGGTCTCAGACTCTACATTACAAAGCTTGAGGGAGGTAACTAGTGAGGCACCTGATTCTCAAGGGAAGAGGGACTCTGTATATTGGGATAAATGGTTACTGTATAGAGAGTGGACCCCTAAGAGAGGGCTAGAGGGTGAGAGAATACAGCAGTTGGTAGTGCCTAGAGCCTACCATCTGGCACTTCTAGCCATAGCCCATGATATTCCCTTTGCCGGTCATATTGGCATAAAATGTACAAAGAGACGTGTTATGCAGGACTTCTATTGGCCTGGATTTCCAGTGAATGTAACAAGGTACTGCAGGACATGTGAGCAATGCCAAATGGCAGGCAAGGCAAGAGACAATATGAAAGCTCCTTTGATGTATTTGCCTTTGATTGAGAAGCCATTTCAGAGGGTAGTTATGGATATTGTGGGGCCTCTAAGTACCCCAGGTTCCACAGGGAAAAAGTATACCCTAGTGGTAGTAGATTATGATACTAGATACCCTGAGGCAGTTGTTCTGTCCTCCATTGATGCAGAAAAGGTGGCAAATGCTTTTTTTAGAGATTTTCAACAGGGTAGGCTTCCCAAAAGAAATACTGACTGACAGAGTTGCCAATTTCATGTCAGACCAGCTGACTTGTCTGCGGAAGTACTGTGGGGTGAAGCACCTAAAGATCACCCCCTACCATCCCCAGAATAATGGTCTTGTTGAGAGGTTAAACTCTACACTCAGGATGATGCAATGAGCATTTGCAGACCAGTTTAAGAGGGATTGGGACAAATATTTGCCCTATCTGTTTGCTCACAGAGATATTCCCCAGGAATCCACAGGTTTTTCACCCTCTGAATTGTTGTATGGGCATAGGGTGAGGGGACCACTAGATGTAACACGAGATGAGTGGGAGGGTGAGTGTGAATCCCACAAGGAGTCTGTTGTGGCATATGTCCTAAACCTCAGGATAAGGCTCAGGGAACTCATGGGCTTGGACCAGGAGAACCTTGCAGAAGCCCAACAACAGAAAAATGTCTGGTATGACAGAAATACTCGATCTAGAGAGTATGCTGTAGGGCAGCAGGTAATGGTTCTCATTCCTATCAGACACAACAAGCTGCAGGCAGCCTGGGAGGGACCCTTCAAGGTGGTAAGGAAGGTCAGTGATGTTAACTGCATGGTAGAATTGCTAGACAGGAGGCAGAAGCACAAATTGTACCATGTTAACATAATGAAACCTTACCGTGACAAGGAGGCCCTTCTGCTGAGTATTTGCAGTGGATTGCAGGAGGTGTCTGAAAGAGATCTGATGAATGATCTCCTCAATGAGGCTTGGTTGAAAGGGTAGCAATGTCCCAGCAGCTGTCCACTACTCATGGTTGAGAGATCCGAGCAGTGTTACAGGAATGTTGGGGACATGTTCAGTGGGAAACCAGGGTGCACCCACCTGGAGCAGCACTATGTGTATACAGGACCCCAAAAGCCTAAGAAACAGGCCCCATTATAGGGTGACTGAGAGAGAGAAACAAAATCTGAGGGAGAAGATACAGAAAATGACTACAGAAGGCAGTGTTGACCATTAAGCCCAGCAAATGTCAGGTGGGTATGGTATGGTAGAGGTCTCCTACCTGGGACATAGAGTGGAGAGTGGTAAGATCAGACCAGAACATGTCAGAGTAAAAGCCATTCAGGCATGGCTTGCAACTGTTACCAAAAAGCAGGTGAGGGCATTTTTAGGGACAGCAGAGTACTACAGAAAGTTTGCCCCCAGTTATAGTACTGTAGCTGCTCCCTAAACAGACCTGACAAGGAAAAACATACCAGATAAGGTAGTGTGGACCCCAGAAGCAGATGGGCTCTCAAGACAAGGACTGGGGGTAAGGAATTCCCAGATAGGCTCAATCCTCTCAAGAAACTGGTGCTAGTGGTGATAATTGAGGTTCCTTGATTACTGGGCCAGTGCAGGGGCATTACATACGTCTTAAAGAATACTTTCAGATCCATACCTCTCAGCCTCTCAACACAAGAAAACTGTACAAAGCCACAAATAATGGGAGGGGCGGGCAAAGTCCCCAAAATAGGGATGGATTTAAAATATTACTCCTATAAACTTGGAAAGTTGCTAGACTGAGAGATTTTGTATTATTAAATATTTTCTGAAGGCCATGACGTCTGAAACTTCCATGAAGTCATTATTTAGTATTATTTAGTCTCTGCAATCCTCTATGATTTGACAGAAAAACACAACTTTTATGAGGAACAGATCAGAAAGAAAAGACTAAAATCTGGACATTCTGCAAAAATTTGGACAGTTGAGAGGTATGTTCAGATCCCTTGTGAAATTGTGTCTTAAGCTGGCCAAATGCAATTGCTCCTGCTCATGACACATCATTTATCCTACTAATCCTCTCTGTATTCATCACTGTGCTGTCTATTTTCCTGTCTGAGTTTAATATTTCTCAGTGAGGTGCTGGGCGGGTTGACCATTAAGCCCAGCAAATGTCAGGTGGGTATGGTAGAGGTCTCCTACCTGGGACATAGAGTGGGGAGTGGTAAGATCAGACCAGAACATGCCAAAGTAGAAGCCATTCAGGCATGGCCTGCACCTGTTACCAAAAAGCAGGTGAGGACATTTTTAGGGAGAGCAGAGTACTACAGAAAGTTTGCCCCCAGGTATAGTACCATAGCTGCTCCCATCACAGACCTGACAAGGAAAAACATACCAGATAAGGCAGTGTAGACCCCAGCATGTGAGTAGGCATTCAAGAAGCTTAACTGAGCTTTGGGAGGATCCCCTGTGATAGACAGTCCAGATTACAGCAAAGAATTTGCTGTGCAGGTGGATGCTTCAAACCATGGGGTGGGGGCTGTACTTAGCCAAATTTCATCAGAGGGAGAAGAGCATTGAATGGTTTATCTCAGTCGTAGGGTCCATCCCAGGGAGGAATGCTATGCAGCTGTATAAAATAAATTTCTAGCCATAGTGTGGCCACTGCAGAAACTTCAGCCTTACCTGTATGGAAGAAAATTCACTGTAGTTACAGACCACATTCTCCTAAAATGGTTACATCGAGACAGCCAGCAAAATGCCAAGTTAGTAAGGTGGAGTCTAGGGTTGCAAGCATATGATATGACAGTGCAGCACCACACTGGAGTTAGCAGTGCCAAAGCAGATGGGCTCTCAAGACAAGGAATGGGGTAAGCTATTCCCAGATAGGCTCAACCCTGTCAAGAAACTGGTGCTAGTGGAAATGATTGAGGCTCCTTGATTAATGTGCCAATGCAGGGGCATTACGTACCTTTTAAAGAATATTTTCAGATCCATACTTCTCAACACAAGAAAACTGTACAAAGCCACAAATAATGGTGGGGGGGGCAAAGACCCCAAAATAGGATTGGATTTAAAATATTACTCTTATAAACTTGGAAAGTTGCTAGAATGAGAGCTTTTGTATTATTAAATATTTTCTGAAGGCCAAGAAGTCTGAAACTCAAATGGCTGTCATTATTTAGTATTATTTAGTCTCTGCAATCCTCTATGATTTGATAGAAAACCACAACTTTTATGAGGAACAGACCAGAAAGAAAAGGCAAAAATCTGGACATTCTGCAAAAATCTGGACAGCTGAGAGGTATGTTCAGATCCCTTATGAAATTGTATCTTCTTAAGCAGGCTAAATGCAATTGCTCCTGCTCATGACACATCATTTAATCTACTAATCCTCTCTGTATTCATCACTGTGCTGTCTCTTTTCCTGTCCGAGTTTAATATTTCTCAGTTAGGAGTAAAAGGTTCTATAAAACTTTCATTTTCAACTCGCACAAGCTAGGCATATAGTACATGTTTTACATATCCTCCCAAGCAATTTTTTTTCTGCTATTCATTTCTGTGTCTTTGAGAGTGTGTTTTCATCCTGGGCAGTATCTGAAATTGGTCCTCCTCTGATATGCCATTTACTCCTGTTAACTAATTCAAAATAAAAATAAAAATACGTACATATAACTAAACAGATCTGTTCCTGTTATCCACAAAACAAAAAGTGCTGAATGTAATCACACTGCCATTTAAGAAGCTCAGAATGGCAGAATTTCTCCAAATAAAGTTATAACTGCAGGTAAGTAACTTACACGAGCAAACAATAAATCTGTCATGAGTAAGGTACAGCAGATGACAAAGAGCAGGTATTGTGACCAAAAACAGTTGATACCAAATAAACGTTGCAGGCTCGAAGTTAATCTACCAGGAGACAATTTATTAGAGTTAGCGCTTTTGTTTTACTACATTGAGTAAAACTTCTTCAGACGAAAAAAGAGAAAAATCCTTGACTCTTAAATAAGTGACATGACCTCATATCAAAATTAATCAAGTAGGCATTAAAGTGCACACATCAGATAAATGTACTTCCATTTCAATGCATCCATTAGTAAACAAAAAGAAAGTTAAAGATGTTTGCCACACACATGAAATACATAAAAATATGCTGTAAAGGTATAAAAACATAAATTATAAATACTGTAAAAACAACAGTGGATGTGGTTGAATGTATACATTCAGAACACATGGAGGAAAAACAGCAACATGGCTGAAAGGAAAGCAACATTTAAAAAGTAACATTTCAAAAAAAAAAAAAAAAAATATATATATATATATATATATATATATATATATATATATATATATATACACATATAAAAAAAATATATATATATATATATATATATATATATATATATATATATATATATTTCATATTACCAGAAATCTAAAACAATTATAATAGCTTTGGTTATGTTATAAAAACAGCTCATCAGATATGCCCAAAATTGCCATATATAAAACATGCTTAAAAACCACTTAGGGAAACTTGTGTTCCTTATCCTGTGTTTTCAAATACAAGAGCCTGCAGAGATAGGTTCAACACCGGGTTAATATATTTTAACTTAGGTTTAATTTTTAACATTGTTGACCACCATTGTAATTCTATTTCTATTTTTATTTACCATTCAAGTTTCCCTAAGTGGTTTTTAAGCATGTTTCATATATGACAATTTTGGGCATATCTGATGAGCTGTTTTTATAACATAACCAAAATTATTATAATTATTTTTGATTTCTGGTAATATGAAATATATATATATATATATTTTTTTTTTTTAAATGTTACTTTTTAAATGTTGCTTTCCTTTGAGCCATGTTGCTGTACTTCGTCCACTTGTTCTGAATGTAAACATTCAACCACATCCACTGTTTTTACAGCATTTATAATTTATGTTTTTATACCTCTACAGCATACTTTTATGTATTTCATGTGTGTGGCAAACATCTTTATCTTTCTTTTTGTTTAGTAATAGATACATTGAAATGGAAGTATGTTTATTTGATGTGTGCACTTTAATGTCTAATTGATTAATTTTGATATGAGGTCATGTCGCTTATTTAAGTGTCAAGGATTTTTCTCTTTTTTCATCTGAAGAAGTTTTACTCAATGTAGTAAAACGAAAGTGCTAACTCTAATAAATTGTCTCCTGGTGGATTAACTTCAAGCCTGCAATGTTTATTTGGTTTCACTTGGTTTCATTTTTTTGACTGGTTTGTTTTCAAAAACAGTTGATAACAGGCAGCAGTAAACAGTGTTCCACAAGAATAGACAGAAGCTACACAAAATAAGTTTATAAATCTGAATGATATCTGAAGGTGAATAGTGACATGCAGGACCTAACAGGTACAGATAAAACCAAAGCAGAACAGTGCAACTAAACTTACACACATTGCAGCAGCAGCCAGAAATCTCCATTAACTGCAGCTTCATTTACTGACACCATACCTCTCAACCTCTTAGATAAAAAAAATCTGGACAAAGCCTAAAATGATGACGGGACAAATAGGGACAAATTTTAATCATTGCTCTTACAAAACTTAGAAAGTTGATAGAATAATATGTTTTGCATTAGCATGAATTTTCTGAAGGATTTGGAGTCTTAAATTGAATGTTTGCCATTATTTAATGACTACAATCTTCAGCTATTTGGCAGAAAAGTACAGATTTTAAGAGGAACACACCAAAAATATGAGGTAAAAATCTGGACATTCTGTGAAAATCTGTAGAGTTGAGAGGTGTGACTGACACTGGATTGCAAAAATATTCAAAAGAGATTATATTTTTAAAGTTTTGGTGAAACAGCGCTTGTAATATTTTTCTTTAAACATTAGTCATGCACCAATGTATTTGCTTCTTTACAACATTAGTGCTAGCTTTGCATTTTTTCTTTTTCTCGTGTATTAAATGCTCTGTACTACTTTTGGTTGTGATGTTTTTGCTTGGATAATTTCCCCATTTATCTATGATATGATCTTTCATCATTTGGAAAATTAATATCTTTGAAAGTTTTCTTGTGACACTATTGTGGATGAACAAAGAGAAACAAAACAAACCAAAACAACCAGTGCACGTATGCTGTATTTATAAGAAAAATAAGCAAGGCGCACTAAACCTTTATGAAGTACCACACAGCAAATGCAGATTTTGTTAAAAATATTCATTCCTATTAGCATGCATATAATTAAAAGTATTTCATGTTGTCAATTGTACAATAAAACCTTCACTAGAATATGTAAATTGAATCCACTGTGGGAAATAGTGTCATATATTAAAATAAAAATGAGTATAAACTGCCAAAGAACTGAACTGCTTGGCTATGTTGTTAGTAGCAGATATATTCAGGCATTCTGACCCAATACAGTAACGCATTTGTGACTACTTCAACAAAAATGCTGCTTCTCATGCAGACTTTCCCCACAATTAGTGGCAGTCTTTGCAAAAACTAAGTATACTGTAAAGAACAAGTCAGAAGTGAAAAAACATAAAACGTTGCTTATTATGTAATTGCATATGCATTTATTTAAGCAACTGTTTCCATTAGTATATTTGGTATCCATTTTATCTATATGTGGTTAAAGTAATGATGTATAGACAGTCTTCACTTACATTTACACAATTATGTCAGAAATCAGATATAACAAATTATAGTTTATATTTTTTTTTCCCAATTATAAGGAACAGATCCATAATACAGATGAAAAAGGACTTTTGGAACTATGCTGCAATTTATTCACAACTGACTACCTCTGATCTAGAGAACATAGCCTCAACAGGTCAAACAATCATGGTAGGAGGTAGCAAATTCTTACACAACTCTTCCGATACCCATATTTTACAATACTTTGAAATAGTGAGTGCAATATATATTTTTGATTTCTCAGTGGAATACACACTGGTTATGCTTCAGTTTTCATGTGAGTAGGAAGTATGTGAGTCAAATGCAAAATTTTAATAAAATTAAAAATCACTATTGCTTTTTTATTTTTATTTTTTAATTCTGAAGTATTCAGTGGTTTATTTTTGCTCTCCAACTCATGCAAGAACTAAGAATGCACAAATCTATATGCCTCATTACTCACATGACTCAGAGCAAGTATATTACTGTATGCTTAATTTTAATGATATAAAATTAAGGAATATTACATTAAAAAGACACAACAACAACAACAACATTAGGATTATTTAAAAATGGCTGAAATCACATTGCTTATCAAAAGCTAAAATGCCAAGAAGGATGATTTTGATGTGAACTTTTGGGTGTTACTGATGCACTAGTGTTGAGTCAGAAACTGTAAGAAAGTTAGCATTATAGTATCACTGTATTTGTGTGCAAAAGTAAAAATACAAACCAGTCTGTGGACAAGCAGAATGAAGCTCTGAGTATAATACATGTGACAAAGGATCAATTAGTGGAACTGATCCCTGGTTACTTGGTTAGTGAAGGGTAGAACAGATCACTTTTTAACAGTTCCTAAGTTGGAGAAGACAGATTTTTAGGTGAGTCTGCAACCCATGTTGGATAAAAGAGAACAAAAGATCTGTAGTAAAAAATTATGGAAACATAGCAACAGATTGTCTACAAAATTCTACATTAAATTCACTGATAGCACACTGGGGGTACGACTGTGACTGGGAAATAAAATAGAAGGTTCTCACATTGCTGCCTAAATTACTCTGTGAGTACTGTGCCCTGGCCCAGCAATCAAGGGGCCTCAATCCTCATCACTAACATCAGGGAGGTTGTCTCCTAGAAGAGAAAAGGATAACTAATACACACAATAAAGTACAATTTCCCTTAAGTGCACACAGAGATCACAGTCAGTCTGGGGTTGGTTGATCCCTTGCTCACCAGGTCCCCAATAAAACTCCCCACTGGCACAGCTATAGGGTCTAGGTCTCAGCCTAACTGGGCAAGCTAAAACCTTCAGTACCCTCTCTGTCCAACCAGTGCTTTGTGTCCCTGCCAAGTAGCTAACACAACACACACACACACACACACATTGAGATAAGTATTTAAACAACTTCACAGACACTCTTGAGAAAGGCTAACAGATTCTCCAGCTGTGCCTCTTTACCCAGACTATATGGTAGTAATCACTGCCACCACCCAGTTAATAATATCAGCTACTAAAAGGCCCTTAAAAGGGTGTCCAGTTATTACTGTGCAATATTAATATCCAATGGTAGTATGACTAACAGTCAAGGCTTACTTTAGAGTGGCCTATTCCAATAACCTCTATAAATATGCAATGTATTCTAGAGCTTATCTCTACACAAAGCAGTCACAGGTAGATGGTTTTAAAAATATTTACTAATAAATAATTAAAACACAAGACAAAACTACTACACCACAGAGATATCTAAGAGTTCACAGATCACACAGAAACCTAAAATATACAGTGGGACAGGTCTGATTTACACAGAAAAATACTTATTCTAACTTTCTAATCTTTAGCTAATCTTAGAGAAAACACAGTGCTACAATCCTACGTACATACATAAAAAGCATAGGCAGTGCTGGTAAGTTAGATGTCCAAAGCTAAAATGTTTTAAGTCTAAAACATCACTAACAAACATGTCTCTGGGTCCTCCCCAGATTACATCATGTTGACACTTAGGTTTTCCCAGTATTCACATTGCATCATCTTGACACCTGCTCTGAGTTCCCAGGCTAATAGAAACTGCATTATTTAGCAAGCTAACACCTGCACAGGAGAATACAACACTAAAAGGCATTTCACATATACACTCTAGCAAATAGCCCTTACTTAACACAATAGACAGAATGTATTCAGCCAGCTTGACTGGAACCACCTTTAAAGATCAAAAAATATCATAAAATCATTTCAATTTCAAAAGACACATTTGAAAGGCTTGACTTAGTTTTTCTTTATAGCAAGGGGGTAATGTTGGAACAATCTTGAAGTTCACATTTTACAGTGTTTTTCTTTCATTTAAAAACACACGCCTGTATTTTACATTTATTTTATACAAATGATAGAATTATGTATTAAATTCTATTTGACTAGGCTGGCAGCCATCACCTGTCTTTGTCCAGTCTTCACATATCTTCCCCCCTCAGGGAACTCAAACAAGTTTTTCAAGTGCCCCATGAGAAACGTCACTTGAGAGTGTCAGGTCTATCTGTGTGTACCTCACCCATTCCCTGTCTTGAGACCCCATCTGCATTGGCATTGCTACTCCCTCTGCGGTGCTGCACTGACATATCATATGCTTGCAACCCCAGGTTCCATCTTAGCAACTTGGCATTTTGCTGACTGGCTCTGTTTAACCATGTTAGAAGGTTGTGATCTGGCATCACAGTGAATCTTCTTTCATGCAGATAAGGCTGAAGTTTTTGTAGTGACCACACTATGGCTAAACATTCCTTTTCCACTGCTGCATAGCATTCCTCCCTGGATTGGAGCCTACAACTAAGATAAACCACTGGGTGCTCTCCTCCTTCTGAAAAAACCTGGCTAAGTACAGCCCCCACCCCATAGCTTGAAGCATCCACCTGCACAACAAATTCTTTGCTGTAGCCTGGACTGGCTAACACAGGGGGTCCTCCCAAAGCTTCCTTAAGCTTCTGAAATGCCTGCTCACATGCTGGGGTCCACACTACCTTATCTGGCCTGTTCTTCCTTGGAAGGTCTCTGAGGGAAATAGCTATGGTACTATAATTGGGAACAACTTTCTGTAGTACCTTGCTATCCCCTAGACTGCCATCACCTGCTTTTTGGTAACAGGTGCAGACCATGCCTGAATAGCTTCCACTTTGGCATGTTCTGGTTTTATCTTACCACTCCCCACTCTATGTCCTAGGTAGTAGACCTCTGCCATACCCACCTGACATTTGCTCGGCTTAATGGCCATCCTTGCCCTCTATAGTCTGCCCAGCACCTCCCTGAAATGCTGAAGGTGCTCTTGCCAGGAATGGATGTAGATAGCAATATCATCCATGCAAGCAAGTTAACCCCTCCTGCTCCTGCTAAGATATGATTTACCAGTCTCTGGAAAGTTGCTGGGGCATTATTCATCCCAAAGGGCATCTTTGTGAACTCATACAAGCCAAAAGGAGTCACAAAGGCTGACTTCTGTCTAGCACTGGGAGTCAAGGGCACAGGCCAGTAACCCTTGGTAAGATCAATGGTTGTAAGATACTTAGCCCCACCCAGCTGCTCTAGGGCCTCATCTGTCCTAGGCATGGGTTAAGCATCCGACTCTGTGTGACTATTTAATTTCTTGTAATCCACACATAACATGTTGCTGCCATCCTTCTTTGGCACCAGTACTACTGGTGAGGCCCAGGGACTTTTGGACTCTTGAATCACCCCTAGTTCCAACATCTCCTGTACCTCCTCCCTTACAGTCTGTTTGACTCTCTCAGGCACCCTATAAGGGGCCTACCTAATAGGCCTTTGGGGTCCTGTATCCACCTAGTGCTGCACAAGGTGAGTGCTCCCTGGTTTCCTGGTGAACATGCCCCCAAATTCCTGCAACACTGCTCATATTTCTTGAACCTGGGTAGGAAATAGCTGCTGGGACATTGCTACCCCTTCCACCGAGGTGTCAGCCCGAGCTTCACTGAAGAGATCATTCCCCAGATCTCCCTCAGACTCCTCCTGCAGTCCACTGCAAATGCTCAGCACAAGGGCCTCCCTATCATGGTAAGGTTTCATCATGTTAACATGGTACAATTTATGCCTGTGCCGTCTGCCTAGCACTTCCGTCATGTAGTTAACATCACTTACCTTTCTTACCACCTTGTAGGGCCCCTCCCAAGCTGCTTGCAACTTGTTGTGTCTGACAAGAATGAGAAACATCACATGCTGCCCTACAGCATACTCTCTAGCTCGAGCATTCCTGTCATACCACACCTTTTTCTGTTTTTGGGCTTCTGCCAGGTTCTTCAGGCCAGGCCCATGAGATACCTAAGCCTTGCCCTGAGGGTTAGGTCGTGCACCACAACAGATTCTTTGTGAGACTCAGACTCACCTTCCCACTCATCTCAAATTAAATATAGAGGACCCCTCACCCTATGCCCATACAGCAACTCAAAGGGTGAAAAACCTGTGGATTCTTGGGGAACCTCTCTGTAAGCAAACAACAGATGGGACAGACATTTGTCCCACTCCCTCTTAAACTGATCTGCAAATGCCTGTAGCATGGACTTGATTGTAGAGTTTAACCTCTCAACAAGACCATTAGTCTGGGGAAAGTAGGGGGTGGTCTTCATGTGCTTCACCCCACAGGACTTCCACAGACAAGCCAACAGGTCTGACATAAAATTGGCACCTCTGTCATACAGTATTTCCTTTGGGAAACCTACCCTGCTGAAAATCTCTAGCAAAGCATTTGACACCTTCTCGGCCTCAATGGAGGACAAAGCCACTGTCTCAGGGTATCCTGTAGCATAATCTACAATCACTAGAATATACTTTTTCCCTGTGGAATTTGGGGTACTCAAAGGACCCACAATATCCATAGCTACCCTTTGAAATGGCTCCTCAATCACAGCCAAATGCATCAAAGGAGCTCTCACCTTGTCTCCTGCCTTGCCTATCTTTTGGCACTGCTCATAGGTCCTGCAGTACCCTGTTACATATCTGGAAATTCCAGGACAATAGAAGTTTTAGCTTAATAAAATATTTAACTCTAGCTCCTGGACATGTACCTGGACTAGTGGCTTCCCCTGCTACTGGTGGATTCTGTTGGGGCAGTCTGTGCTGCCCACCATGGGTTCCTTTAGACCCATGAGCAGTACTAGGGGTCCCTTTCCTGTGCAGGGCTGACCTGCATGCTAGGTATAGGTCTCCCTTCTTCCCCAACTCCTCTGAAGTAGCACACTGTTTATCTGCTAACCAGATCCTCATGTCCTCAGGCAAAGTGCTAAGGGCTTGTTCCCTGACCAAACGATCTGCCAGCCCTTCAAAAGTGGTGACCTGACATCCACTCACTCAGCTATGAAAATAAGTGCTCAGTTCAGCAACATATTCACATACATTTTCATCTGCCTTGCGTCTATGCTCACGAAACTTTTTCCTATACATTTCGACTTAAAACATTCTATCAAATGTCTTTTTACAGCAGTATAATCAAAACAGTCAGTGTCATGCATTTTTGCTAAAGAAGTTACAGCTTTACCATTGAGTAAGGGGGTCAGGAGCCGTACCCAGACCCTTTTGTCAACTTCATACTGTTTACATATCCACTCAAACATATGAATGAAGCTATCAAAGTTACCACCCTCTTTAAACTGTGGAAGAAATTTACTGACCTTTTGTGCTTCTGGGGTCCAGTTACTCCCTTCCCCATTACCTCCATGACTCTGGCAAAGAGTCAGCATTTCCCTCTCATGCTTTCTCTGCCGTTCCTGTTCTTCAGCTTCTAGGCTCCTCATTTTCTCGGCTACTTCTAGTTCCATAAGCCTGGCCTCCAACTCAAGTCTCTTCAGCTCCAGCTGGATTTTTAAGCCCACTGCAGAAAGGTTGAGCTGTCCATTCTCTGAGGATATTGTATCTCCACTGTCAGTCTGATTGTCCTCCTGGCTGTTGTTTTCTGATGCAGCTGTAACCAAGGCTGCAATCAGGTCTGCTTTAGTCAGGTTTCCATACACCAGTCCCCTACCTGGTGCATCTTCACCAGCTGGCTCCTTGGCAGCTTTCCATACTCTTCTGCTGACATGCTGCCTGCTCACCCTGACTAACACTAAGCTAACACAACAAATAAAACAATTGTGATCTGAACTCTGAGTATATACTGTGTGGCTGTTTTACAGTACAAAACACTTTTAGAGATCACTGTACATAAGCTACAGGAATTCGCTCTACCCACACTACTACAAGCCAATTAGTATGTGAAGTAGATCCCACCACTGCCAAACACTTGTGATGACCGTGCCCTGGCCCAGCAATCAAAGAGCCTCAATCCTCACCACTAACACCAGGGAGGTCATCTGCTAGAAGAGAAAAGGATAACTAATACACACAGTAAAGTACAATTTCCCTTAAATACACACAGAGATCACAGTCAGTCTGTGGCTGGTTGCTCCCTTGCTCACCAGGTCCCCAATAAGACTCCCCACTGGCACAGCTATAGGGTCCATGTCTCAGCCTAATTGGGCAAGCTAAAACCTCCAGTACCCTATCTGTCCAACCAGTGCTTTGTGTCTCTGCCAAGTAGCTGACACAACACACACACTTTGAGATAAGTATTTATACAACTTCACAGACACTCTTGGGAAAGGCTGACACAGATTCTCAGATACCCAGACTATATGGTAGTAATTACTACCATCACCCAGTTAATAATATAGAGCAACAAAAAGGCCCTTAAAAGGGTGTCCAATTATAACTGTGTAATATTAATATCCAATGGTAGTATGACTAACAGTCAAGGCTTACTTTAGCGTGGCCTATTACAATAACCTCTATAAATATGCAATGTATTCTAGAGCTTATCTCTACACAAAGCAGCCACAAGTAGAAGGTTTTAAAAATATTTAATAATAAATAATTAAAACACAAGACACAACTACTACACCACAGCGATACCTAAGAGTTCACAGATCACACAGAAACCTAAAATAATACAATAGGACAGGTCTGATTTACACAGAAAAATACTTAATCTAACTTTCTAATTTTTAGATAATCTTAGAGAAAACACAGTGCTACAATCCTACACATACATAAAGAGCATAGACAGTGCTGGTAAGTTAGATGTCAAAAGTGAAAATGCTTTAAGTCTCTCTCTGAGACATAGTTTATAAAACATCACTAACAAACATGTCTCTGGGTCCTCCCCAGATTACATCATGTTGACACTTAGGTTTTCCCAGTATTCATATTGCATCATCTTGATACCTGCTCTGAGTTCCCAGGCTAATAGAAACTGCATTATTTAACAAGCTAACACCTACAAAGGAGAATACAACACTAAAAGGCATTTCACATATACACTCTAGCAATTAGTCCTTAGTTAACACAATAGACAGAATGTCTTCATGATCAAAGAATGTCATAAAATAATTTCAATTTCAAAAGATACATTTGAAAGGCTTGACTTAGTTTTTCTTTACAGGAAGGGGGCAATGTTGTAACAATCTTGATGTTCACATTTTACAGTGTTTTCCTTTCATTTAAAAACACAAGCCTGTATTTTACATTTATTTATACAAATGATAGAATTATGTATTAAATTTTGTTTGACTGGGCTGGAAGCCTTCGCCTGTCTTTGTCCAATCTTCACAGACTCCATGCAGGATCATACTGATCTCCTCTCCACCAGCTTCCCATTGTTTTATAAAACAATATCTCCAGCTACCAGGGCAGTGGTAGGGTGTGTGTGTGTGTGTGTGTGTGTGTGTGTGTGTGTGTGTGTGTGTGTGTGTGTGTGTGAGGTAAATATTTTCTGATGATTGAGGCAGATGCCTCACATATGTATGGCAATGACACATTCATTGGGGTGCACACAAAGGAGTAACACAATAAAAAAAAAAAAAATATATATATATATATATATATATATATATATATATATATATATATATATATATATGTGTGTGTGTGTGTGTGTGTGTGTGGGGGTTACCTTCATTTGACTGAAAGCTCATTTGACTGACAAACATTTTAGTTGGACCAAATGACTAAAACTTCATTTCACAATGACAGTTCATTTGACTGTCAGTTAGTACTGGCAGTGTCTAAAGCACTGTAAGACAAATAAAATGAATATGTCCTTTTCCCCACTGTAGTGAGATCCTGGATTTAGTATATATTGTTGGGGGGTGTAGCCCCCTACTTAATATATAAAGAAAAAAAAAACTTTCCATTTGAAAAGGTGTATCTTATGATGCTTTCAAAGTAATTATTTTGTCCAGGAGTAATTTAGCTGCTATTGGCATTTTAGCCAGGGATTATGTATAATTAAATGTGGAGCAAAAATTTGGAAATTTGACTATTGTATGGAGGTAGAATGAATGTGTATCTGCTGGTGTAGTGTAATATTGTAGTACACTTTGGCATGGAATGAACAATTTATGCTTTGCAGACAGTGGGAATAGCTGTTTCATTATGAGCATGTAGTGTGAGTGACAATACAAGAGAACCACACCTTTTGGAAGAAGATGCATTACTCAAAACCTTGGCATGACAAACATTATCTAACAATGGGATTAATTTAAAAAGAAGCATCTTACGTGTTTTAATGAAACAAAAACACTGTGATAGGGATTCCATTCTTATTCCCTCTGTCTGTAGTGATGACAGTCAGCAAGGGCAGAACGTTGATATGCTGTGCATGGCTGTATTGTGTCGCTCCATTTGCAATATATCAATATAATATATTTTGAAGTCACCACATGTGTAGCATCAAGACATAAAAAGGTAGACTTTATCATAAAGTAGAAGCATCATCTGCTAAGAAAGGAAGGTTCAATGTTTTAAATAAATTACTGTAACTGTCTGGAAAGGCAATCCAACATTGAAAGAGCTTTTACGAGTTTCGCTACACTATTTCTGTTTTTTGGTAGCTCTGTGTTTAGGTTTTCCTACTGAATTTGTTAATGAGATATTTTAATGCTCAAGCAGATATACTTGACTGAAGACAAATTTCCCTCTTGTATTATAATAAGAATATTAATACATTAACCTGTTAACTTGCTGTCACCTTATTGATTCACAGCAGGACAGGGTTCTCTCTGGTCGAGTTTGACTCATCAGTGGTGAACTTGCTGAGCGTTACTTTCTACAGAGAATCATGCCGGCATGGTTTTTCAGTGTGCACTGCCAGTGATTCTTTAGCTTTGTTTACATTTATTTTTCTTCATATTTTTTGTTGCTGCTGAGTTGGTAAATAGGTTCGCAAGGTAGGTACATCACGGCTTGCTCCCCTTACCAAAATGTATGTAACCAATGGGTGAATGAATGAGTGTTATTTGCCTGGAGTTCAACCCATATATGGGTTAGCTTCATTTGACTAGAAAAGCTCAGCAGACTCTGCTACACTTTGCTGTGAAGGAAAGGTTAGTTTGCTTTTTATTTGTTGTATTACTTTATTGCCTTTTTATATTTTGAATACTGTGATTTGTTTTCTTTACCTTGTGTTTTACTTGTATTCTGCTTTTAACTGCATATTAAAACTTCAAAAGAGACCACAGCTCTGTCTCTTGTGAGTCAGGCAGAAATTAGAACTGATCAATTAAGGACTCCTACATAAGATAAAAGAGGTCACTTAAAGTTAATCATTTGTGAACTGAGGAGGTGAAGCTAGGAACTAAACCATCTAATTAAGGGGTAAATATAACATTTCAGAGCTTTACTAGAAAAACTCACCACTGTCTTTCTAGTTGCCTTCCCCTTATATTAATTTGACCATATATCTCATTTCTTTTCTGCTTTCACTGGCTTGTGTGAGTAAGCACAGCATTATCATTTTGTGAAATCACTCCCCTTCAACTATTTAAATTTATTGCCCATCCTACTGCATTCCATAGCACCAGAATACAAAAGTGACCATCCTCTTTCAATCTATCTTGCTGTTTTAAAAATAGTGACTCTCCACTAAAACTTAACTTTTAGACAGGTAAAGCTTAAGTTACCTACTTTTACATCTAACATATCTAGTGCACACTGCAGTGTTTAGGATAAACCATTTTTTTCATCTTACCTTTAAGCATCCCTGTGAATAGCACTTGCTCTAATACCTGCTGGAAAGCACTAGAAAGCCTTAAACTGATACAAGCACTCAACTCTCATTGTTAATAAGGAGAAATTAATTGTAGGCACTAAACAGCCTATAATTGCAAAGTAGCTTGTTAGGCAAGGGAAAACACCTCCTGTACTTTACAAAAAAAGCACCAAACCAGGCATGTCCAAAGGTCAGCTTCTGGTGATTTCTCCTATCCACCTGGTGACTCTGGGCATACTGAGGCAATGCAGCAATTGCCTCATGTACACAAACAACCCTCTCCTCCTACCACCCAACACTACAACCTGTGAGAGATGCACTTACACAGTCAAACTGCAAGCAAAGCTCTCTCCACCCAAGATTGTGCTAGACAGTCAAGAGGAGAAGGTTAACACCCACACTACACCTCAAGCAACAAATAGCCCTTCTAAACCAACAACACCAACACCCACCATAGCAACATTAAATCCACATATGTGGAGGCCCTTAACTGTAACCTGCCCAAGCAACAAGAACCTCTGAAGCTGAAATGCAAACAAACACCAATCACAACCAAAGTGTCACATAGTTCACAACACCAGTGTAATACCCAGCAACAGCCCCTAAGGCAAGACAACATACCTAACACTTTAGTCATAGATGACTCTATAGTCAGGTACACTGATGTCCCACTCACTAGGCTGAAGAAGGAGAAAATTACAGTCAGCTGCCTGTCGGGTGCCAGGATCAGCCACATAACGCATGTACTCAAGTCACTCCACAAAAATTACAAATATGACTCTGTCATTGTCCATGTTGGAGTGAATGACTTGAGACGTACCTACCTGGACTACATGAAAAGGGACATGGGAGAGCTCTCGGAACATGAGGCCCAGGCAGGTATGACCCTAGCACTGAGTATCATCCTGCCTTTGCCCAGAATGATACCACAATATAAGGACAAAATGATTGATTTCACCAATTGGCTAAGCTTCTGGTGTCATTCAAAGGGGATCCAGTATCTGTCTGCCTGGGATGACATGATCGACAGACAACGATGCTTTGCCAGAGATGGTCTGCACCTGTCGTCCCGAGGATTCAGGTTACTGGCTAAAGCTCTTGCCATCTGTATAGTGCCTTTTTTAGGCAAAGTTCAAAGGACAAAACCACCACCATAACAGATACAAGCATGTAAATTCTGAAGGTAATGCTACTCAATGCTAGAAGTCTAAACCTCACAATGCACTCTCTTGAGGCACTCCTAAAAATGGAGAACATTGATATCTGTGCAGTAACTGAAACCTGGTTCAAGGCTCCAGAGAGCACCCCTGCAATACCAGGCTACAACTCTTACCACACTTTTCGGCCACCAAACCAGGACCGAAACAGGAAAGGTGGAGGAGTGTCCATATTCACCAAGAATGTTCACACCACCAGGCTAGTTGCCTAACACAATGGGTCTGAAATTCTCCAGGTGCAACTAACACTAGGTAAGACTGCAGTCCAAATTGTAGCTTGCTACAGATCCCCCACCATGCCCCAAGATTCTCACTACACCTTTCTAAACATACTGCAAAATATTAAGATACAACCGAACACCCTAATACTGGATAATTTCAACTACCCTGCCATTAACTGGGAAAACTACTCATGTAGCAACACCTTTGCCCAACGGTTCTTGGAATTCATAAATTCCAACGCCCTGGATCAGCTAATCCATAGTCCCACCAGGGGCTCCAGTATCCTACACTTGGTCATTACAAACATGGGAAATCAATGTTCCACACCTATTGTCACCCCCTCGTTGGTCAGGTCTGACCATAAGCTAATCACCCTTAACATCCACATCCCACCCCCACCCACCAGTAAGGAAACCTCCATAAAAAATTTCTCCAAAGCCAACTTCATGCTACTCAAGTCAGAAGTTACAAACTTCATGACACCCATGCAGACAGGAACTGAAAGTTCGACTGCTGAGTCATACACTAAGGCACTGTGCGAGCACATCCCCAGATTCATGAATTGTGCCATCCCAAATAGAGCGAAGATGCTCTCCTCCAAAAAAAAAGGAAGCCAATCTGGTGGTCCTCTGCCATAAACAAACTTTACAACAAAAGGAAGAAACTGTTGCAAAAAAGTGGAAAATCCCAGGATGCAAAAAACTCGCTTACCAGTCTCAGTAAGAAGCTGAGATCTCTCATAAGATCCTCCAAAGCTAGTTATGAAAATAAAATTGCCAAAGATTCCAAAGGCAACCACAAGGCATTCTATAACTATGTCAAGAATCTAAATGTCAATGCTCAGATCTGCTCTGAGCTACAACAGAATGGCATTAAATATACCGATCCCAAGGATATTGCCAATATCCTGGCAGATCAATTCAGTGCCAACTTCACCCCCCTCTCATCCCCTAAATGGCCCATATCAATACCAGAAGATTGCCAAATTCTGGTAATAATGGCCACACAGGTAAAAAAACACACTCTCCTAAGCTAAGAATACAGCATCAATGGGACCAGATGACATTCCAGGCTGTGTATTACATGAACTACAAAATGAACTGACACTTCACCTAAGTGTCATGTTTAATCATAGCCTCACCTCAGGCTTTGTGCCCACTGAGTGGTGCACAGCTACAGTTATCCCACTCCACAAGGGGGTATCCACCTTGGATCCCAGGAACTACCACCCCATCAGTCTGATGAGCCTGATCTGCAAGGCCATGGAACATATTATCATGGAACTTATAAATAAAGACATTGGCAACCATCAAACACTGGACCCTACCCAGTTTGGGTTCGTGAAGGGCCGATCTTGTCTCCTGAATCTGATTTACTTCTTTGAATTAGTCTCCAGAGCTGTGGATGAGGGTAAGGTGGTCCACACAGCCTATCTGGACCTCGTCAAGGCCTTTGACACCATCCTCCACTCTGGAATCATCGATAGACTTACTAAGCTGGGCATTAATCACTATGTCACTCGATGGGTTGCCAACTGGCTTACTGACAGAACCCACACTGTGAAAGTAGCTGACTCCAAATCCAGCTCCAGACAAGTGACAATTAGAGTACCTCACGGTTCAGTCCTGGGACTGCTCTTGTTTGGCATCCACATCTCTGAAGTACAGGCCAACAATAAGGGACTCTGGCTAGCAAAGTTCGCAGATGACTGCAAACTGGGAGCCATTATTGAATCCCCAAATGATGTGGATACTCTACAAAAGGGCCTTACAGAAACAGATGCTTGGTGCCAGAGCAATGGGCTCAAGCTCAATGCCAAGAAATGTATAGTTATCTCCTTTGGGAAAAAACATGTACCCGTGAATTACCACATAGGTGGCAGTACACTAAACACCAGACATATGGACACAGGTGGACAGTGGTCTAACCTTTGATAACCACATCACCACAACAATCAGGAAATCCTTCTATGTGGCACACCTCATCACTAAGGGCTTTTCATGCAGAAAAAGAAGGTGATTGTCCCACTGTTCTCATCCCTCATTAGACCCATTATAGAATACAACGCCCCGTTTGGTATGTACCGCTCAAGACATTTGCAACAACTGGAAAGGCCACAGAAATACTTCACTAAAAGAATCCCAGGCCTAAAGCAGATGCCCTACGCTGACTGCCTTAAAAAACTCCAGCTATACTTTGTTGCATATCATCTACTCAGAGGCGATCTCTGCTTAACATACAAGGCCATGTCAAACCCAGAGCTGTTGGACATGCTACACTTTAAGAAATCCCAATCCCTCAGAGCCATATGCTCCAGGGATCTAAACCTTGTCATCACAATAAACAAAACATGCTGGAGGGATAAGTTCCTGACCCAGAGACTCCCCAGACTCTGAAATAGACTGCTCATACATGTCAAGCAGAGCGCCTCTTTGGCCCTCTTCAAAAGGAACCTTGATGACTGGATGGGAGAAAGGAAATTCACCCCGGGGATCATGACAGGTGTCCAGGGAAATAAATAGTGTGGGAAGAAATGGCCAGGGAATCGTTATGGCTAGGCTTGTATAGGCCCTAGGGCCAATAGCCTAGTACCAACCTATGAACCTATGAACCTATGAACGACTGAGGATGGGAATTCCTCCACGGGAAATAATTATCAGTGAGTTGTACCAGCAGTGATGTCCTTTTTGAGGGGAATTTCCCCTTCTTTGAGTAGGGGCAACCAAGGAGTTGGTATATATAAATTCAGAAGTCCGGAGGCTTGCCCTTACTTAATAGAGAGTTTTTTTTTTCTGAATTTTGTTTTTTTTTTAGGCAAATGAAGTTCTGGGATGCTGAAATTCATCTAGTCAAAATGGAAACATTTTTTTTTTTTTTACATGTATGTGAGTTGAATTCCCAAAAAGTTGAACTCAGAGACCCACATTCTCATCAAATTGTTATTATACAGCATGGCATATTGCATCTGTGAGCTTCATAAGTCTGCACATGTTTGCACTTCTTACTCTAAATCTACAATATTTTTGACCAAATGTTTATCTCACAATTCCAGTACAAAGCTTAACCAAACCTGGTTCAGAGACAAACTGAAAGGACTTTTGGTTTCTGTGTCAGCTTGAATAGACTCATGTCAGCACTTATTTATATATAGTTTATTTGGCAAGATTACCACATATGAACCTAGACGTGTTAATATACTTGTGAGAAGTAAGTGAAGCTGCATGAACTCTGAAGAACTGTTTGAAGTTCTATCTAAACACTTTGCAAAGTCAAACCCTTTAGATGAATACATCATTCTGAACCCCACTTCTATAAGGCATTTCCTGTGTCTGAATCTGAGATGTACAGAATTACCTAGCACCTTACATAATTAACGATATTACTCTATACCTTGGCAAGACTTAGCATACACTTTACTGGATATAACATTTCTTACTTTTTCTTTGTAAATTAAATAGTAATAACATTAAACATGTTTGGCTGTAAGTTAGAGATCAAATTATTAACCAGTGTATGGATATTTCTGGTAACTTGCTAGTTTTTGCATATTTATTAATAACCAATAGAAATGCAAATATCATGCCCACTCTATAGAAATCCATATATTTTGTACAGTACATATGAGCTGGTTTAGGGAAATGTGGCTTGAATGAAATGCATTTTTGAAAAAAAACTTATAAAGATATTTTAGAAAACTGCACTCCCATCAATGTAAGATGCTACAGTTAAATGTAGTAAAGAAATTTTCCATGGTAAAGTACTTACTTCTGTACTATACATTTCTCCACCTATTAATCAGACCAGCATATCATTGAACGATTGCTGACAAAACAGTACCATTCCCTTTGTTAGGAGTTCTGCATATGTTGAACATTTCATATGGCCACAGTGTGTATATAAATCTACTTTTTCTACTTTCAAATATCTATGTTAGTCTTTAGTCCAAGAAAAAAGTACATTTCCAAGCATCTCTTATTCATCGGATTATTCCAGTAGTTATGTGTGGTCCATGTAGTGTGCTTCTACATTTAAAGATTTATCAGTGACAACAGCTAAATAAACAAATAAATAATGAACTATTATGAAAGAATACTTGCAACTTAAAACAGTGCAACAATGTAGAAAGCATGTAGACAGCATATTTCTTAGCACATACTGACATCTAGTGGACATTCAAAGAATCGCAGCAGTTTTGCCTTCAGAATAGAAAGCAATGCTCTGGAGTAAGTTTTCATATTTTACATGATTCTTCCAGAGCTACAGCACAAAACATGTTACCAAATCCATTTTTTGACCGTAAGTAATCAGCTAAATGTTACTTATTACCTTTTGGAGTATTGCATATGGGATATTTGATTTTGAGTTTCATTACAGTGTGTGTGTGTGTGTGTGTGTGTGTGTGTGTGTGTGTGTGTGTGTGTGTGTGTGTGTGCATGTGTGCATGTGTGTTTATATATATGTGTATATATATATATATATATATATATATATATATATATATATATATATATATAGTAAATAAAACCTCCATTAATAGGTAAATAGTGCACATAATTGCTATTTTAACTTCATTTTGTGCCTCTGACAATAGCTGTATTACTTTCTGTCTCTCTCTTCTCACTGTACTGAATGTTTTTCTCTGCTATATGTAAATATTATTTCTGGACAGTTTTCAAGAATGCTGCTGCTATCAATTACCCTGTATATTATTTGTGCTCATTTTGAGGTTAATATATACAAGTGTGTATGTATGTATGTATGTATGTGTATATATATATATATAGAGAGAGAGAGAGACAGAGAGAGAGAGAGAGACAGAGAGAGAGAGAGTTTAAGGAATGAATCAGGGAATCGCTAATGTTTTGAATTCATTTGCTGGATTTTTATAAACTTTTTTTTATTGAATATAGCACAGATTGTCTTCCTGTCTCATGCTAAGAATTAATTCATGTTAATTAAACATTAGGAGATAATGTGTTTCTTTTTTTATCTGCTTATTAGCTATCTTCCTTTTTCTGACTTTTTTACACATCAGCTACATGTGGCAAGTGTATTACATTTACTTTCCAGTTCTATTTTAACAGTAATTTTCTACACATCACTTATTTTTCTTTCTTTTTTTTTCATTTTTGGCCTGCTGCTCTATCCTCCAAGAATGTGGTTTAACTCTGGGATTTATACTTATTTATATGATATTGTGACTGTCTTCAAACATCCCAATACTACATCAATCAGCATGCTATACTTGTAGACTAGCAAACCAATAAAGATTTGCAGTCTTTTAAATATCAGAATATATCAGGATACACATATGATGTTTTATTGATCTGAAGTGTCTCAGGTGCAATTACTTATCTTATTTTCATCTTTGCTATACATAGTTGACCTTCTATACAAATTTACACTGCATTTATCATGTGCTATATCACAAACCTGCCATAACCACCCCCTCTGTCAAATAATATCTCCATATGTTGATCTGAAAAATGTCTTTGATTTTATGTATAAATTTCATTTTTTTTTCAATTTCTATTAGTGTATTTCACTATTAATTTGAAGAGTTAAACCAGAGAGAAAAGCTTTTAAATTTGTAATTATGTAATGCACTCATACCAAATATACATATTATAATAAAGTATTAAAGCTAATCCACTATAATCTGGAAGAAATATAAAATCATTTTTATGTATATTGGCCAGTTTGAATAAACAAATAAATACAATGATAATTTAGAGTCAATATTTACTTTAATAAACTTGTATTGAGATGTGGCTGCAGTTTGCCTGTTGGCTACAATAGCTTACAGTATAGGAAGCATTGCTTAGAATCAAAGAGTTGTTACAAATCACCCAGTTCTATAGGTCAGAATAACTAAACTCCAACACATGGATGAGTCATGAAAATATCAAACCACAACAAAGAAAATATTTGGAGTGGACATTTCTCAAGCAACAAATAGTCACATTGGGAGGAGGATAGAGGTATAAAATAAAGTTAAATTATTGTTTTAAGTATGCAATTGTTAATATCCCTTTGACATACTATTTTACTTTGGGAACCTCTGGAAAAATACTACAAAGAACTGGCTTGCTAGGCTATCTACCAGGCTACACACTGTTTTGTTTTTGGCCAATGGAAAAATGTGGTCCATGTTCCCTTCTGGGTGTTTCATGTAGATGGAGAGAATTGGTTCTATTTGTAAAATAATGAGAAAAACAACAGTGCCAAATACAGCCAGCTGAAATCTCTTTGAACTGTCTTTCAGGTGAGTGCAGGTATTACAGTTCATACATATTAACTGCATGTGCCACAAGAGAACTCTCACCACAAGGATCACAAAATATCTCTTTGAATGGTATGAAATCAATGTGCTGAAAGACCTATGTTAAACATAAAAGGGAGAGAAATATCCTTTTCTGCAATGTTGGATGTATCATTGTTTTACATCATTGCATTCACAATATGCTGCCCATGTCTGAAGTCAAACAGCTACTTATGTTAATCCACAATCTAGAGAAACATGGATTAGCAGCACAAGCCAGAGGTGTAATCTTACCACAAATGAGATTTAGAACACATTTGAAAGCAGAAAATCATCATTGTAGTGCAGAGCAGTTGTTTGTGCTAAAATGGATTGAGGCGCTCCATCCCAATGTAATTGTATACATCGTATGCATTGTATACATTACAGATGTGATGGATGTGATGAATGTCAGTCAATCCTAGCAGTAGACACATACACAGTCATACTACTCAGACACTGCTGGTTTTGAATACCTACCTACATAAGGTACACAAGTACAGGACATTGCATGGACTGCAAGCACCACTGACAGAGTCATACTACAACTGAGAAACAGAGCACATTTGAAGGCATGACATCATCATAGTGTTGCAAGGCATATGTCTGTTCCCTTAAAACTGATTGCAAGAGTGTTGAGTAGTCTGTCTGTGTCAATGCGTTGTATGATGTTGAGTATAGATAACCACATGTGATGGATAATCCAGTCATCCTAGTAATGGTACATGCATACAAATGAACAATATTAAAAGAATAGCAATTTCAAGCTCATACTTCACAAACTCCACACACTAGCGAACACTGTTATCATCCCCTGATGCCACAAGAGAAGTCTTACTACAACAGTGAGATAAAGTACATTTCAAGAAAAGGTCTTGTCAATGCTTAACAAATCAGTTATGGGGCTAGAGTGATAGGAAGTGGTGGAAGAGACATCTCTGACTACACAACAGGTGCATGAGTAATGGCATTCTTACCTACATGTAAAGTCACAAACAAACTCAACGATATTGCATTAATTGTAGGCACTACACATGATGTTTGATGACAAGTGTGACATAATGCACATTTGAGAAGATGACATCACTATGTACTGGCAAAGGAGATGTGTGTACTAAAATGGACTGAATGTGGTAAGAGAGATGTTTCTTCTCTTAAGGTAAACATCACATATGTGTGTGAAACTGTTCCTATTTCGTACTACAGAAACACACACACACACTTATACAAGTCAATCACTGCTGTATGCAAACCACCTACCTATCTAAAATACATAGTATCAATCACAAGTACCACAGGGGTATCTAATTACAAGAGCAGGATAGTGTACGTTTGAAAATCTGACATCATCAGTGGGCTGCAGAACCAGTGCTTGTGTAAAGGGGGAAAACCTCTTCCAGGATAAATGTTTTTCCTGAGTGGAAGTGTATACATGTGGGGCTGGATTCACGATGGTTTGCACGGAGTCTACGAGTAGAGTAAGACTCTATGCAGCCATCATGTCCGACGAGCGATCCAGGAACAGCCTGTAGGGGCGTGTAAGAGAGCTTCTAAAATGTTTCCTACATGGACAGGGCTGGGATATGCAAATTACCTCACTTGCAGCTGAAAGTCATGCAAATGAGGTAAATTTGCAATCCAGGAAGCACAAACCTGTCCGAGTAGGAGACGTGTTAGCGGCAGAAATGTACTCAGTTGACAACTGAGTACCGTTCTGCAAATAGCACAATGGAGGCTTGTCAGCTCCAAATAAAGGTTGCATATGGTTGAGGAAGCATGCCAATGGCCAAATATATGGCCATTGGAAAGTTTCCCAGATGCAAAATTAAAATAAAAAGATTTTTCTTTAGGCAATTTCTGATGTTTAAGCGTAGCGCAGCACCGCGCAAATGGGGTGCACTATAAAAATCAGAAAATTAGACAATAAAAGCCACAAATGTGGAATTTATGAAAATTGTTAAATGACAATGTAAGGGAATAGCAGGCTGAAGACAACATGGCCACCGAGTAGGGGTTGCTAAGGAGAGAAGCCCAGTCTAAGACATGTAACCAAGCATTAGTAGGCAATCCTATGTAAATGAGTGTTAGGATAGTGAATCACACTTTTACATAGCAAATGAGCACAGTCATTGGAGTGTAGGAGTAGGATATGGGGACGAACAGAGTAGGAGATAGGTGACATCACAAGAGGGGTATGTATGAAAGTAGTGAAGCTCATTGGAGCACAGTGGCATGTGTTAGGTGTCAGTTAGACATCATGGAAAGAGGTGTGTCAACAGGTAGGCCAGGGAAAGCCAAGAAATGGAAGGTGTATACTGTAGATAACACCAAAGTTTCTTGCTGAGCGTGTATGCACGTGTGTGCACGCCTGTAAACTCGAGTAAGACAGAGTGCACGCATGGAAGCGTGAGTGCTCGCATTTAAGCTGGCGTAAGCATGTATCAGGCTGTTGGAAGACCTGTAAGCATGTTTGCACTGGTGTGCGCGCGTCTTAACCCGAATAAGCAAGTTTTAGTCCATCTAAGCATGTGTGCACGGTGTTAGCTGCTGTGTGCGTGGTTTCTTTTGTATGCGCGTCGCTCCCCTGAGGAAACAGAAAGGAAAAAAGAAGCACAACAAATAGTAGGAAGCTACCAGGGAATACTAGTAGAGCTAGCAGGTGCAAACAATCAGAATTAGGCAATTACACAGGCAGAACGCTAGCCCAGCCCAGCACTTAAAACTCTGCAAACAACAGTGCAGTTTGTTTCTCTCAAGAGACACTGCAACACTGGAGTAAGCTACTAGAAGTGAAAACTGAAAAAGCTACACTCAGACAAAAAATGCTAGGGGCTGCCATTGCTGTTATAAGGCAACATATGCAACATGCTGTGGGTGGTGAAAATGCAAATGCTGCCAGACAACCGACAGTGAGGAGACGGAGAAGAGTATACAGGCCCAGGGTCACCTACCAGGGGTTACATGAGCTGGAGATAGTGGAGTGCTATAGAGTGGACAGAGACCTCCTGCAGCAAATAGTTGAGCTGTGCAGGCCACGCCTCACACACAGAACCAACAGAGGGGAACCCATCCCAGTGGAAATCAAGGTATGTGTTGGCCTAAGAATACTAGCAACAGGTATCTTTCAGAGACCAACTGGTGATATGATGGGGATATCACAGGCATCAGCATCCAGGGTACTGCACCAGTTCCTGGATGCCATGTCAGCAAATAGCAGAATACCCTGAGGTAGTGGGTGCAATAGACTGCACGCATATACGCATCAAAGTACCAGCCGGTGAGAGGGGTAGGGCCTACATTAACCGCAAGGGCTTCCCCTCCATCAACTGCCAGGTCGTGTGTGATGCCCAGGGCATAATAATGAATGTGTGTGCTGGCTGCCCTGGAAGCTACCGTGATTCCCATATCTGGCATCTGACGCAGCTGTACCAGACATTTGCCAATGGGGACATCCCACATGGTCACTTAGTGGGGGATGCTGACTATGCACTGGAGCCGTGGCTGATGACACCCATCAGAAACACACACACACCTGAATAGGAATGCCATAATGAGGCACACGCACAAACACGAAATGTAATTGAGCGTTTGTTTGGGTCGCTAAAGTCACAGTTCCGGTGCCTGGACACATCTGGTGGAACCTTGCAATACTCACCAACTACATGTACCCAAATTGTCATGGTATGTGCTATGCTACATAATATGATTCTACGAAAACAGCTGCAGCAGGACCAGCATAGGCCTGGGACAAACAGCCCCCCACCAGTGCCAAGGCCATCACAGGCAGAGTGTGACTCGGAGGAGGAGCAACCTGAGCCTGCCCCAGTAGGCAGAAGGAGGTATGCCCAGTATGCCTTGGTCTTGGCAAAGAGGCAATGCATAGCACATACACTGGCTCAGTAGGAACCCTGGAAATGATACCTCTCTCTGACTCGCACATATAGTAAAAGGGCTGCCTAACTTGACACTACCTGTTTCCAAACATGTATAGGGAGTGCAGTATGTGCATCTGACATAGGCATGATTGCCATGTGTTAAGCAATGTAAGGTAGTGCTAAACAGCATTTACCACCATGTAGTATATGCAAACTTGATGACCTTGAGTATCATCCTACCCTCACCAAACATGAGGCCAAAATATGAAGACAAGATGATCAATTACAACAATTGGCTTTGGTATTGGTGTCAGTGAAAGGGGATACAATGCCTGTCAGCCTGGGATGACATGCTCAACAAGACATGATATTTCACTAGGGATGGATTTCACCTATCACCTGTGGCCTTTTGGATATTGCCAAAGGCTCTTGTCATCCCCATAGTGCCTTTTTTAGGTAAGGCTCAAAACACAAACCTACCTCCATAGGTATCACAAGGGAAAAGAAACTATAAGTAATGCTACTCAATGCCAGATGTCTAAACTCCAAGATGCATGCACTCCAAACTCTCCTCAGCATGGAAAATGTTGATATCTGTGCAGTAACAGAAACCTGGTTCAAGGCTCCCAACAGCACCCTAGCATTAACAGGTTACACCTCATACCATGCTTTACAGCTGCAAAACATGGAACAAAGTACAAAAGGAGGGTGAGTATCAATATCTGTTAAAGATACCCACACCCCCAGGTTGGTGGCACAGCATGAAGCATCGGAGACTATCCATGTGCAACTAACAGTGGCTAAAAACGCCTTCCAGTTCACAGCCTGCTACAGACCACCCTCCTAAACCCAGGAACCACACTTGGCTGACTGGAGAACACATGAAAATATGAAGGTCTCCCCAAACACCATTATATTGGGTGACTTCAACTATCCAAACATAGACTGGGAGAATTACCCTAGCCCCAACACCCTAGCCCAAAGGTTCCCAGAATTTATAAACCAAAATGCTATGGAGCAACTTGCTACCACTCCCACAACAGGGGAAAACATACTGGACCTGATCATCACCAACATGGGGACTCTATGCCCAAGACCAGAAGTGTATCCCTCACTGATAAGATCAGACCAGAGAGTAATCTCACTGGATATTCACATCCCGATCCCATCCCATGGCCAGAAAAACACAGTGAAAATTATTCACTAAAGCAAATGTCACACTCCTCAAAACTGAGGTGGAATCCTTCACAGCCCCTGTGCCTGTGGAAAATATGGCCCAGACCTCATAACCCTTTATAAAAGCATTCTATGAACACAGTCAGGAATGCATGGATCATGCAATCCCAAATAAATCCAAGACCCAATCCTCCAAAGCCAGGCATCCTGTCCGGTGGACCCCAGCCATAAACAAACCATACAATACAAGGAGGAAGCTACTATATGATAGATCAAAATCCCAGAAAGGGAAGGCATCTCTGATCAGTATTATTAAAAAATTATGGCCACACATAAGATCGTCTAAGGCCATCTTTGAGATAAAAATTGTACAGGACACCAAGGATAATCACAAGGCATTATTTACTTATGGTAGGAACCTGTGTGGGAATCCCCAGATATGCTCAGAAGTAGTCCACAATGACAAACAATACACCAACCCACAGATATTGCCAACATCTGAGCTGACAGATTCAGTGCAAATTCCCCTCCCTCCCCACCAAAAGGGCAAATATCTATCCTAGCATAGTGTTTGCCCCCTGACATTGCATATGCTCAGGTAACAGCCAGCCTCTCCAAAGCAAAACACACAGCATCAATGGGACCAGACGGTGTCCTGGGCTGTGTCCAACATGAACCCCAAGAAGAATTGAACACAAACATAAAACCACTGTTCAATCTCAGCCTTACCACAGGATATGCACCCAAAGAGCAGTGTACAGCAACAGTGGTCCCTCTCCACAAAGGTGGTGCCTCAATGGATACTGCAAACTATCGCCCCAGAAGCCTGACTACCTTAGTCTGCAAAGCTATAGAAAGATCATCATGGACCTCAGAAATAAACATATTGGGGACGTACAGACACTGGATCCTACCCAGTTTGGCTTTGTCAAGGGCAGATCCGGCCTCTTAAACCTGGTTGAGTCATTAGAAACAGTCACCAAGGCCATTGACAAGGGGAAGGTGGTCCACACAGCCTACCTGGACCTCGCAAAAGCCTTCCATACAGTACCCCACTTGGTCATCATAGATAAGATCACTAGCTTCAATATAAACCCCTATGTCACTAGATGGGTTGCAAACTGGCTCAAGGACAGAACCCACATGGTCAGAAATGCTGGAGCCATGTCAGACCCCAAACCAGCTACAAGTGGCATCCCACAAGGCTTAGACCTGGGACCTCCCTTGTTTGGTATATCTTTCTCAGAGGTACAGCCCAACACAGAAGGATTGTTGGTGAACAAGTTTGCAGATGACTGCAAACTGGGTGCCATAATCGACCCTCCAGCTGACACAAGCATCCTACAAAAGGGCCTCATAGAAACAGACAATTGGTGCCAGAGCCATGTCCTCAAGCTAAACACAAAATAGTGTATAGTCCTCCCCTTTGTCAAAAACTAAGTGCCCACAAATTACCACATAGGTGGTAACCCATTAAGTATGGAAGAAGTGATAAGGGACCTGGGGACCCAAGCTGATAGCAATCTCACATTCGATAACCACGTGGCCAAAGTGTTTAGAAAAACATTTCATATAGCCCACCTAATCATGAAGGTTTTCACATCTACATCAGGGGAGGTCATCGTGCCTCTTAACTCATCCCTCATCAGGCCCATAATTGAGTACAATGCCCCTTGTGGGATGTACCTTATCAGACACTTGCAGCAGCTGGAAAGACCACAAAAGTACCTCACCAGGAGGATCAAAGGGCTCAAACACATGCCATGCGCTGCCCGGTTAAAGAAACTGCAGCTCCACTCAGTGGCATACTGCCTGCCCAGAGGCAATCTGTGTCTGATGTATAAAGCCATGTCCAACCTGGAATCAATGGACATGTTGAACCTCGGAAACTCAGAATCCCATCAAGCTACGTGCTCAAGAGACCTGAACCTCAGGACTGAAATAAATAAATACGACATGTTGGAGTGACAGATTCATAACCCAGAGGCACCCCCACTCTTGAGTAAACCCCCACTCCAGGTTAGCCAGAGTCCCTCATTGACTCTCTTCAAGAGGAATCTTGATGAGTGGATGGGACATTGTAGGTTTACCCTGGGAATCTCTTCTATGTCACTGTTAGACAGAGGCACAGTATACCATCCTTGAAAAATGTCATGGCAAACTCCACTTAAAATGTGTATTGAAAGCCAAACACACTCTGGCTAGGATTATAAATGCCCTAGGGCAGATAGCCTAGTATGAACCTATGAACAGAATCACACACACCAACTAGTACAACTGTGGTCAATGTGGTGTAATGTTTGGCAATGTCCACCCAAGTTGGTGAATACACAGCAATGTCGGACAAGCCTGGTTTAAGTAGGCCATAACTGAACAAAATGCAACATGCTCATAGTTGCCCAACTGGCCCTTAACCAGTCTGGTCTGCTCAGTATGAACATTTAAAGCAGTGATGGGACTCAGGCCAATGATATTGTGCACAATAGTGAAAGTACTGAACCACTACACCATGAAAGTATTGCAGGGTTCAGCCAGTAAGAGAGAATGTTGCCAAGTCTTTGCAAACTATCACATGGAAACCCTGCAGGCACAGCATAATCCCTGTTGAGCTATGACACAAAGGAGTCTGGCAGTAAGAACACAACAATACTTCCAACGCACACAGTATAAATGTCCATATTGGTCATGTTCACACACAACCAGAAATGTAGTGGATTCCAGATCACAACATATGGAAAGGTCACACTGGGCATGCTCACACACTTGGATAAATGAGACATATGTCAGGCAACAAACCATGGAAAGGCTGAACTGGGCATGCTCACACACTTAGGCCATGTCTGAGTATAGCAGTCAGTCACACATATCTGGCAGTTGTATGTGTTAAGCCAGGAAACTCCCACGATCCAGCAATCTGCCCTGTGCACACAGTTAAATGACAACAGACACATATATTAATATACTGGAACCCTGTCATGATCAAACATGTTACGCAGATACACAAGTTGTTCACAGAAACTGTGAAAGCTATGGCAATAAAGACCTGCAAACAGTAGCAGCAACAAATATTGTGCATCCCCAACATAAACATAGGTGCAGAGGTCGATACTAGGCTGTCTGCCCTAGGGAATTCATAAGCCTAGGCAGAGTGTATTTGGCATCCACCTCCCCAGTAGAATAGCCTACTGTGCCTCTGTAAAATAGGTCACAGAAGGCACCCTTTAAGGCTAGTTTGCTGTGCCTCTGTCAACCACGGACACAGTGGAGATCCCAGGGGTGAAATTGCAATTTCCCATCCATGCGGCTGTATTTCGCTGGAAGAGGGTTGGCGAGGGGCTATGTCTAACTTTAATTGGGATTCAATTCCAGAGAGAGGGGAGCCTCTGGGTAATGAATCTGTCCCTGCAGCATGTCCTATTTATTTTTGTGCTGAGGTTTAAGTCCCTGGAGTGTGTAGCTCTAAGGGTTTTGGATGTTATGAGGTGGAGCATGTCCATTACTTCTGGGTTTGAAATGGGTGCATACGTCAGGCATAGATCACCTCTGAGTAGGCATTAAGCAACTGAGTAGAGCTGGAGATCCTTTAATTGAGCTGCATAGGACATATGTGTGTAGCCCATGATCCTCTTGGGGAGGTACTGTTGTGTTCACTGTAGTTGCCGCAGGTGTTGGGTAAGGTACACCCCAAAAGGGGCATTGCAGTCAAACATGGGCCTGATGAGTGACTAGTAGAGGGCCACAATGACCTCCCATGATAAGGAGGGCTATATAAAGGTCTTTGCAATGACTCTGTCAATGTGATTAGCAAAGGAGAAGTTATGATCTATGTGGGTCTGTGGGATATTGCTCTGTTATTTAGTAGCTTCCTCCTTCTGTTGTACAGCTTATATATGGCTGTGGTCAACCAGGCAGGTCTCCTGTTTTGGAGGAGTCATGGTTTTATTTGGGATAGCATGATCAATGCATACCTGCATGTGCTCATACAATGCATTTGTAAAGGATTCTGCAGATTGGACTGTATTATCCTCCAGCACGGGGCCTTTGAAGTATTCCACCCCAGTCTTCACAAGTGCAAAGTCTGCTTTTGAGAAATTCTTTACAGTGATTTCCTTGGCTGGGGGTGGGGACGGGATATGGATGTCCAGGGAAAGTTGTTTATGGTCTGATCTTAACAATGATGGTTCTACCTCTGTTGTGGAACATAGAGTCCCCATGTTGGTGATGATCAGGTCCAAGATGTATTCCCTCTTGTGGGTGTGGTGACTGGTTGTGCCATAGCACATGGATCCACAAATTGTAGTGGCTGTAGGGTGATGTTGTTGAGGGCTTGACTAGTATCCCAGTCAATATTTGTGTACCTGAAGTCAACCACTATAATGGTGTGTGTGAAGACTTGCATATCCTACACTGTTCCCAGGAAAGCCAAGTGTGGTTACTGGGTATGGGGGGGGGGGTGGTCTGAACTACACACCAAACCAAAAGGCAGTTTTGCACAATGGTAGTTGTATATGTATGGCCTGTCATGCTTAGTGCAGTGGTACCAACCCAGAGGTGTGTGTACCTGTGATGTATATGTGGTCACAAAGCATGCTATAGAACATTACCTGGCAGTACCAGTGTGCATATGTGACCCTGAACTAGGCGTCTGTTAATGTACAGATATTGTTAACCCCCATACTGAGGGATAGTTAAAGATGTACATTCTTCTTTGGAAAGACTGATGATGTCAGCACCCTATAAATACACCAGGAGAACTGAACTCATCTAGAAATGCAAATAGCACGCTGCTAATGCGTTTCTCTCAAGTGTCATAGCATAGTCAGGTAGGGGTTTGAATCCTGCAAATGCTGTGTGTGTGAAGGGGGCAGGGGCATGTGTATGTATGCAATTCTCTGTGAAAGGAGTGGTCTTTTTGAAGACTGGGATAACACACTAAAAGATGTACATTCCTCTTTGGAAAGACTGATGATATCAGCACCCTATAAATACACCAGGAGAAGGGGAATCATCTAGTAATGCGAATCAGTCAGCACCCTATAAATACACCAGGAGAAGGGAAATCATCCAGTAATAAAAATAGTGCACTGCTCTAATGTGTCTCTCTCAAGTATCATAACATAGTTAGGTAGGGGTTTGAATCCTACAAATGCCATGTGTGCGTTTGTAACACAGTTTGTCAATGTGTTGTGTGTTTTGCTTTTATTATTGTATGACATATTATTATAACAGTAATTTTAATGCACACATCAGGTATGTGTGTGCCACATACAGATATGTACCTGTCACCTTTAATAGTTCCTATGTGTGAAGGCTGCCCCATATGAATGCAGTTGTTACTGTTGCCAGCATGTGCCACAGCTTACCAGACCTTAGGCCATATATGTATGTTGGTGACAATGCAGGCTACTGCAGTGATCTGTCTCCTAGGCCAACTATGTGACACACACCCATGAAAGCTTTGATAGATTAATGTGGTGAGGGTTCATGTCTGGAGTATATGTCAGACATGTTAAAACACAGCAAAGTCTGTGAGTGATGGGCACCCAGTGTAGGTGTATGGCAACTGTTGCCGATATGCATACAGACACCTTCTTGCTTAGGTGATACACCGAGGGACAGCAGAATACCTTTGGAAATGTGAATATCACAGGAAAGACAAGATAACACTTATCAACATGTACACACCATTACCCGTTCTACATGATGGGTGCTACCACCTACATGGTACTGTTGGAATACTATGTTAACTACATGCCGATGCCAATGCCACAGTTGTGTTACAGCAATACAGCATGGCTTGGAAAGCAGGTATCTGTCCATATGATACCCTTGTGGTGGTTAGGTGTGTCATGTGTAGAATGCATTGTAGGCCACTGTATGTATTTGCAGTTGTGGATGGACATATCTGTAGTGTGTTGGCATGTACGTGAGACTGCTATATGCCAAAGAGTATTGTTCCCAGGGATGTGTGTGGCTCAGTAAGAATATAGTGTAGTACTGCAGGGATACCACTGACACCATGTTCCTACATCTGTGTATCAGTTGAGGAGACACCATGTCATGACCACTGAATGTCAGGCTATGTAAGCTGTGTATACTACCAGAATGCAGATCATTGACATTTGGAAACTGTATCACCCACAGCATACTGTCAGACCATGTTCCATGCTAACCATGTTCACAAATGTACACCTGCAACTCAGTGCTGCAAACATCACACATGTACTGTCCACACCCCAACACATGCAGGCACAGGTACACACAACAGCCATGTGGAACATGGGCAGACAGTACACTTTGGGAATTAACACTGGTGTATACAAAACTGCAATGACAAACATAAGTAATGCATCATGCATGCTCGAATATACCCACAACAATATCATTACACTGTACTGTTAACAACATGATAATATTACTACTGTGCTATGTTGTCACCCTGTGCATCAGCACCATGCTACCCTGTTTCTGCATCAGTGTTACAGATGACAGGAGGTGGCACAGTTTCATCATATGCACAGAGTGTGTACTTGGTTTGCCAGAGTCTGACATTGACACATCCAATTGACATGTATGTGTGTGTGTGTGTGTGTGTGTGTGTGTGTGTGTGTGTGTGTGTGTGTGTGTTAGTGAGGGACAACAGTACAACATGGGGCAATGTTGCTGCAATGTGTGTGTGTATGTGTTAGCCCTCGGTGTTAGCATTACGTGTGTGTGTATGCATGCCCACAGTTCCACCATGTGGCTGCCATATACGGGTGTTTGTGGACAGCCCCAGACTGTACCTGCCAGGTCATACAGATCACTGTATCTGGCCACGGACACGGTACCTGTGCCTGGCAGGGGTGCTACGGACAGTATCAGGTACTAAGCCAGACTGGGTACTGTCATCAGAAGCAGTGGGTTGCTGACTGGACACATGTCCCTGCTGGGACTGTCCAGAGCCACGTGCACGTGGTCTTCTCGGACAGTCTAATGACAGCACACACCCAGCATTGCTAGGGCTGGTACTGGCACTATGGGAGCGGCTGCGGGTTTGTTGTCATCCGCGAGGACTGCCAGCTGATAATCTGCTGGCATACGTCCACATCGACGCCTCAACCGTACTGCACTGTCCTGGCTCCTGGACATGTAGTTGTGGAAGAGATCTAATGTGTCCCCCCAACGTCTATCAATGACCTCGCTGATGTTACGGATGGCAGATGCAACGTCACGCATAGTGTCATTCATAGCGGAGCGATGTGCTCTAAGCACCCTCAGACCCTGTCTGGTGTACCATTCCATATGTGCCTGTGCCTGCATTACAGCCCAGAACATAGCTGAGGTTGAAAGACCTCTGTGGGCACGTCTGACAGGGGCAGTACGACCGCAGTTGCTCCCATGAGAACCCCTGGACATCTGCCTGTGTGGTACCATGTCAGGAATCTGGCCATGGCTGCTGTGAGGGGATGCATGTGCCAATGATACCACACTACCCTGGTCAATGCCCACTGTATGCTGTCCCTCAGCTAAGGACATTGGTGACAATGGATGTATAGGCAGGATGACTGTGCGCATTGATGGGGTTGACTGCTGTGTAGTGTCAATTGGCTGACCAACGACAGACCCTGTCACACCTCCCTGTGCCATTACACATGTATCATTATAATCACTATCCCCAGCAGTGGCTTCAGGTTCCCTGCTGCACTCCACCACAGTAACATCAGGACCTGTGGGAGGAAGATAGGAAACACAGTTTACAAATGAGTACACGATATTACCACACAGGTGCACAGGCACACAAGCACATATGCACACATGCACACATGCGCACAGGCACACAGGCACACAGGCACACATGCACACATGCACACATGCACACAGACACACAGGCACACATGCACACAGGCAAACATGCACACAGGAACACATGCACACAGGCACACATGCGCTCATGCGCACAGGCACACATGCACAGCATACTTCTCAGTACAGCAGATACAAACACAGACACACCTGCAATCCAACACATACACAATATTGTTTTAGGATGGGTGACAGTATCACAAGGAAAAACATCACTGCACACACGTCAGCATGCAGATTATGTGTTGCACAGGACCATGCAGTGCAAGTGTGGACAACCCTTGCTGTATATGTGTACTTGATGCTTGTGTGTAGTTGTTCCGTGATTGTCTCCACCCTGGGACACAATGTGTACAAGGACATAACAATGTTGTGCAAGTGTTACAAGCTGTGGGTGCATATATTTGCACACACAGACACACACACACACACATACACACACAAACACACACACACTCACAACACATGACGGTGCTACACAATGACTGCTATGTGTACTTTTGTGGTCAGTGGAACTGGATGTGGTGTAGTAACGTGAGCCATGATCAACATGCTTCTTGTGGGCAGTCAACAATAATAACGTATGCCAGACAGGCAGCTAGCATGCTGTACCTGACGTGTAGTAACATGACTACATCCACAATTACACAGTCAGTTGTTACATGAGTTTGTAAGGTGGCCAGTAGTGAGCATTGCCTAACATGAATGTATTATTTGTTCAAGACTGTTGCACAAATACATGATAGGCCTCTACCCCTCAGGTATATTATGTGTGCTGTGTAGATGAGAAGTGGGATACTGAAGGGTGGCCATACAGCAGGTGTCATAATTGGACATGTGTAGCAGGCTAAGGTGCAGTGTGTATGCCAAACATGTGTGTGTTGTGTACATGTGTATCAGGTATGCCTATACAATGTCCAGTACTGTGTTGCCACACATGTGTGTCATGCTCTGTGTATTGCATGTGAGTGGGGCAGCTATTGAGAATAATGGGATATGCATGGTCTCACAGCAAACATGCACAGCATGCATTATACGTAGGTGTGTGACATGTGCGCAGACTACACCTCCATATGACATGCACATGTCATTAGCAATAGTATTGTTATTACACACTCACCAGCATGGATTGGCTGCCTTGCTGTCACTCCAGAGGGACCTGCAACAATATGACAGCGATTGCCAGTGGCCACAACTGTGCCATTGATACTGTGAGTATAATAATGTACAGTAGTACAGCAGGTGGCTTTCGCAGGTGTACAGATTATGCTCAGAATATCAATCTTGCAGAAGAATAGGCAGGTTAACAGCTACACAAACAGTACACATCTCACACACGCATAAACTACCAGTACAGAGATCAGTCAACTACAGATATGGCATGTTACCTGCACGCTCCATTTCAACATGCTGGGTGGCTCCGGCCTCCATGATGACGTATGTTTGTGGATGTTGCTGTTGTTGGCCTGGAGCCACAACACTTAGGAGGTGCCCTCCACACTGGCGGGGGGGGGTGGATAGGTACCCCACCGCCTGTGGCAACCTGTTGTCTGTAGATATCAGATGCACTCTGCCAGACATGTCTAATTAAATCACTGTAGTGATGGCATACCTGCTCATATGTCCGATTATGCATGCCTATGTCATTTACCCGACAGACAAGATCTTGCCACAGTGCAGCCCTGTCATGCTGGTTCTGGCTGGTTCTGGAAAACAGCACACAGTAATTCTGCACCAGGCTCTGGTGGATCTCCTGATCCTCTGCTGCTGTATATGGTGGGTTTCGCTGATGCACCATCACCCTGGAAGGAAAAGAAAAATGTGTGAACAAGTCATGTGGCACACTTAATATTCTAATGTACTGATATAACTTAACTGCCATATATAGCATCTGTCTATCAAGGGATACACATGTTTGATACCACATATCAGTGCTCAGCCCTTCCAGTTCACTCTTCTCAGTGTGTATGTTAACTCACACCTGCTAATGCTAACACTGTTTACATGGGAGTATGTACTTACCTGTGGGATTTGAGGATTAACTGGCATACAAAAGTAGTTCTTGTAATGTGTCGCTATGGCTTTTGAATTTTCCCTTTACATTCACTCCTTGAATGCCTGATATTTGTCTTTACTGGAATGTGTTGCTATGGCTTTCCTATTTTCCATTTACATTCACTCCTTGTAATGCATAACATATTTCTTTCAGCACTAAGTTCTTATATGCTTGCTGTGGCTTGGTGACACTTCATACATTCTGGTGAGCCCAAGGTCTGGGGTTTGACACTTACAGGGGTATTTTATTTTACTGCTGAGCAGTACTAGGGCCTTGTCATACAGAGTGAATAAGGCGCGTTTAAACAGTTGTAAGCAGGAAGCAGGAAGTCAGTGGGGACACCAGCTAGAGATGTGCAGGCTGGGTGTATGGAAGGTCCATAGCTGAACATTTCTTCAACTGCAATAGCTGTACATATGTTCAACATTTGCTGTGACATTTGAAACCTTCCACCCCTGGGAGAGGGGTGAGAACAACTAAGTATATTGTACTAACAATTATGAATATCAGGCACATGCAGTGCTTGTGAACTGCTATACTATCATTAGTATGTTAGATGGCTACATCCTTTGATATTTCTGTGTTGTACTCCTACATAAGGGCATGCTTGTGGAAGTAATTCTATATCTATTCGCGGAGTATGTAACAGTAGACAGGGTGATATGCCTGTGTGTTTCTGACACTTGCAGGCCTCAGATACTCTCAGGTATATATTTGACCAGCCTCAGGGAAAGGTACATATCAGTGGGATACAACCGTTATATATTTCAGATATTCTGCAGTTGTGACTGTGGGGTATTTTGAGCATATGTATTACTACACCATTTCTGACATGCAAGTAGTGTCTACTTTAACTTATTGACAGTTACCATTACGTGGGATTCCCCACCTTTCTGCCTACTGTTAGTACATTTCACAGGGAGTCAGTGGGGCACAGGTAACAGTTGTTTGCAAATCAGGGACATCCCTGTAAATCAGTCACAGTTGGGAGGTCTGGCCTCTTACCTATTCAAATATGGCAGTGTTTATCCTGCTCTGATACTGTGTGGGGTTTGTAAGGTGCTACTGTAACATTATTACCTACTAGCATGGCTGTTTCTCTTCTCACACTAATGTAATACAATTCCACAAGAATTGCCAGTAAAGATACACAGAACAAGGTTTGTGTAATGGCCTTCCTATTTTCCCTTTACATTCACTCCTTGTATTTCATGATATATTTCTTTCAGCACCAAGTTCTTGTATATCTGCTGTGGCTCAGTGGTAATTCATGCAGACTAGTGTTTCCAAGGTCCGGGTTTTGAGACTGACAGGGGTATTTTATTTTTCTGATGAGCAGACTACAGGCCTTGTCATACAGAGTGACTAAGGCACTTTTAAGCAGGTGTAAGCAGGTTTGCGTGAGTTTGCGTGATGCTTAGCTACGCTTATCTACACTTAGCTAAGCGCACACAAGCGCACACCCGCTGATTACTGCTTAAAAGTGCTTACTCCCGCTAACACCCACGCTATTTTCTTTTAAAGAAAAGAAGATGGGGAAATAGGAAAGTGGTGAAAAAGGGGGCACAAAGAGGGTAGGACAGTAGGAAAACTAGCTCGGGATGTGCAGGAAGGATGTAGGGAAGGTCCATAGCTACCCATTTCTTTCTCAGCAACAGCTGTGTATATGTCTGAAATTTGGTGTGAAATTTGAAACCTTCCACCCATGAGAGAGGGGTGAGGGCAACAAAATATGTTGTACTGCCAATTAGAATTATCAGTTTACATGTCCAGCAGACATGTGTGCGAATCGGGCAGCTATGTATGGGGCATAATTTTTTTGTGGGAACAGAGTGCCCGTTTTTTATTTTTTTTTCAGGTGAGAGTGGAATGTGTGGTACAGGAAGTAGGTATATTTGGGGAGGTAGGTTGGGGATGTTAACAGACAAGACAAACAAGACGCATACAGGGGCGGAGTATGACACATGTGGGGGGTAAACACAATTGACGGGGATGGATGTTTGGATATCGCAAGCCCATGAGCCCACAGATGGCAACAGTGGAAGTGAGATCCCCACCCATGGGCAGTTACCACAGCACCTTCACAGCCAAGGCCGGGGCTGTACTGGGGGCTGGATAGGACGGGCAGGCACACCCATGCATTGTGCCACTCTCGCCTCAAGCTGGCATAGGGGATCAGTCACAGAACACCTGATCTCACTACGCACCACAGACCGGACCCTATGGAGGGTGAGTGGGGGCTCTCCTCCGGCCATGCTTGCAGAGGGGGGATGAGCCCCATCCCCTGCAGCGCTTCCACCTGAAGGTAGCACAAGGCCACCGGAGGAGGAGGTCCCGGCCTGGGCACTGGTGCCAGGTGCACTCGTCAGCTGAGGTGGGAGAGGTGGGTCCGCTGGAACCCGCCTTCCCTGTTGTCCTATGTTTAGCAGTATTTTATGACATTTTGGGTTAGTAACAAACAACACCATTCAAAATTAGTTGTAACAGCATGCATCAGTATTCCCATTAACCAAACACCCATGAATTCCAAACATTGAGCAGCAAGCATAACACATGCATATTTGGAACAACAGTGCACATTCCAACAGCATGCAGGGTTGACTGGTGGCAACAGGCCATCAGGTTTGGATATGTGAACAGGGCACATGCATCAACGTACATGCAAATATGTATGAACCAACAGGACAAATGTCCATGATAATTCATTGTGAGTACACATACCCAGTTTGGTGTGGAATGGCATAATTTGTGAAAATAGGGTAGGGTGGAGAAATATTACATTAAGAACTTACGCTACCTATACATATACTGTACATTCCTAGTAGATGCAGATATATATCCCCTGCATGTATTAGTACAGTTTCCTGTATATAACCTTAGGAATGTTGGTGATGGGGATGTTACTGCTACATTAATATACATTCCATTTTTATTCATATATGTTCATATCTGGCTGTGTTCAGGTACAGCATCCTGCTACATTTGATTTATATGGGTCTAGACAACTGTGGATGTTCAGCATTTCATACAACCATACTATCTCCATAATGCAAGGGTACAGCAACATAATATTATGTAGTGACTGCAGTATACCTTTATTCCGGACTTATTACAGCTTTCTTGGTAGCTTCAAATTGTCTTTCTCATGCTTTCCCACTTATTTTATATTTACATTTCAGAATGGTACTTAATTCTAGGCTTTATTAACACTTATTACTGGGTTACAACAATCCTTTCCAGCTGACTCACTTATTTCATATGGCAGAATTTACAAGGATGTATTTGAAACTTGTCTACCCTTTGTTGATTGATTACTAATCATTTTCAGGCTGAAGCAGTTATCTGATATTACAATACAGGTGGAAACTCTATTTGAGACTTGTTTAATTTTTATTACTGGATTGCAATACACTCTTTTCCAGGTTGCATCACTTATCTAATCTTTCAATACTAGCAGAATCTTTATTCCAGGCTTACTTCACCTTTATTACTGGGTTACAACAATGAACTCTTTTACAATCTGTCTCACTTATATTCTATAACAATACCAGCTAAATAATTACTAACCTGCCTGGTGGCGCAATCTCAGCAGCCTATCTGCATAGGCTTGCTGATTCGCGGAACGGACACCTGCAGCTGTAATATAAATGAAAGAATATTGGAACATACCTCTCCATACTATAGGCTAGGATAGCATTTCTTACATACATAATTACATTAATACTTACTCAGTAGTGGGGCATTGGGCATTTGGTGGGCCTCCTGGATCCATCGGTTCAGTTGGTCCTCCTTACGTCACTTCAGGTCCGCATGGTGGTGACGGACCTGTTCACCAGTCCTTGGAATGCCTGTGGCACTGGTGAGATCATGTGCCAACCGGTTCCACGCCTCTGCCTTGTACGCACCCCATTGAACTTGGCCCTGCATGTGTTGTGCTTCATGATCATGGACTAGGAGCCAAACCATATATTTTGACTCCTCAACACCCTACCTTTGTGCTCTAAAGTGATTTCCCTCTCCTGCACCTGCCATCCTGACTGCAAATGGGTGCCACAATCAGTTATGTTGTGTATTCCCGCCTATGGGGCTTATATATGCCAGTTTTCCTGCACTTATCTCTGATTGACCATTTTGGATATTTATCAGCTTAAAGCAAACCTGCTTTGTCATGGTTCTATTTTCATTCATTGCTATATATATGCTAATACTGTATTTCTCAATGCAACTGTCATGGCTTAGTGGTTCAGTACATTGACTACGGTGCACAGTATCCCGAGTTCGACCCTTGGCATTGCTTTTTTTTTTACTACTGTCTAGAAAGGCTAGGAGGTGTGTCTGTGTAAAGGTGGCTTTGATACAGCTTGCCCAATGTTGCCTGCCGGTAAGCTGGTTGGCGCGCTGCACAGCTTCGCGCAAACGGCTTACGTTGGGTAACGCGTTATTTAGCTACGAGCACTCATATTATGCTGAGTGAAGCACTGCTGAGCTAAGGCACTCATATTATGCTTCATAAAGTGCTGCTCACCTACGGGCACTCAAATGCAGCTTTTTAAAGTGCTGCTCAGCTACGGGCACTCAAATGCAACTTGTTAAAGCATTGCTCAGCTATGGGCACTCAAATGCAGCTTGTTAAAGCGCTGCTCACCTACGGGCACTCAAATGCAGCTTGTTAAAGTGCTGCTCAGCTATGGGCAATTATAATACTTTTTTATAAATTATTCTGTCAGATTTCTTCACAAATACATGGTCCATTTCATCACATTTTACTTAAATTATAGTTATATATTTACATATAAATATATATATATATATATATATATATATATATATATATATATATATATATTTATATATGTCAGGGGATTGTTTCATACTTATTTAAATAAAAATGGTGACTGATGTTGTGGGGGCTCGAACCGTGACTACCTCCTCTTTGGCCAACGTCTCTACTGCTACTCTCTTGCTACTTGGCTTAATTTGCATATGTAGATCTTATATGCTTTTCAATGTCATATCTGCTAACTGTGGCTGAGCGAAGGGCATACCCGCGCAAACGAGCACAATTGCGGGCAAACATTTTTGAAATTATAAAAAAAAAATGAAACTGCTATTTTTACATTTTACACATTTTTCAGTAGGGTTTTGTCTCTGCGGATGTGTGGTGTTGTGTTCCTTGACATTTCTAAGGACTCGCTCGTGGGTGTCTACTTTCAGGCCTCTGACTCTTCTGGGGGCATGTCCCTTTGCAGTACTCAGCACTCGGGCATGCCCCCTACTTTCCTACATGGACCGTGTTAGCCTAGGGTATGATTCAGCATGCCCTCATGAATATGCATGGCATGCTGACGTCATACCATTCAACTGCAGCCTCCGAGTAAGACATATTAAGTCTTACATGGAGGTTTCATGAATCTGGCCCGTGGTCTTTGTTAAAAGCCAGTCCTTCCTACCATCCTAGCACTACATACGTGCAATTAGTCACCAGTGTAGCCAAGCTACCAACCTATCTAGTACTACAATCTAGAGCATATAGTATCAACCACAAATACCACAAGAGAATTGTGCCTTGAAATGTGAGATAATGTACATTGGCAAGGATGACCTAATCAATTTTATGTTCTGAAGAAGTCAGCTTATTAAACTGACGAAAAGCGCTTAAATAAACCTTTTTTTGACTGCCTGGAGTCGTTCACGGCTTGTTCTTGTGGTTATGACCTAATCAAGGTGTTGAAGAGAAGATATATTGAACATTGTTGATTTGCCTGAAAAGGAAATGCTTGTTTACAATAGAAAGAAACAGCAATGTGTTCATCACAGATAATTATATACTGCTCAAATAACTTATATGCCATTTCATTCATGGACATTGTGGAAGTGTGAGTGAATTGTGACTGTTTCACACTATGGTGTATTGACCATGTCAATGACAGATGATAATCACAGTTCTGAAACTGTGGATTGAAAATCAAGCATTCTTGACTGTCCATCTCAGGATGATTATATGCAAATTTTCATTTGGTGGCTTATTGGCAATATTTTTTCATGCTTGGACAATGTGCAGTTTATATACAAGCATAGGCAAGTACAGGACTTAATACAACCCAGGAAGTATGTGTGCAAAGGTTCCACACCATTGTACATCATTTGCAAATATTATGCGTTCGAGTGTGTATCATCCGCGGCGGTGCAGTGGTAGTGTTGTTGCCTCACAGCAAGAGGTTCTCCTGTTCAATTCTCGGCTGGAGTGCAGGGAGTGACTTCTGTGTGGAGTCTGCATGTCCTCCCCTCGGTTGGATGGGCATTCAAAAGACATGTGTAAATGGGCGTGCCTTCATTGAAGGTTGGACGTTGAGCTGGCACCTCGGCGTTCTTGAAAATCTACTGCCAATCATTAGCGGACTGGAGTTCCACTGTGGCGACCCTTAACTGGGAAAAGCCGAAAGAAAAACAACAACATGCATTCGAGTGTGTGAATAAGTGATATAATGTAGTATTTAAATAACATCACAGGTAACTCATTGGTTACATATTAGAAACACAAAAGATCTAAAATGTGAATGTATGTACATCGACACATAAAGGTCGATGTACATACACAGCAAAACACGTAAACGGTGAAAATCAAAATGCCGAACATGTTTCCTAGCCATCAGTGCGGTGGTGGGGATAAGGAAATATATCCTTTTCCCCATTGTAGTGTAGTCTCAGAGTTGGTATATTTAAGAAGGGGGGTTGTGGCAGCGAAGCCCTCCACATGAGGGGTGCATGGGGGGCTTGGCCCCTGCATAAGTATGTTAATGTATTTTTTTTATTTTGTACTTACCTGTGTGGTGCGTTTTGCTAACGAAACACGTTCAGCATTTTGATTTTCACCATTTTCATGTCATTCGCGTTTTAGATCTTTCTGGGTTTTAATATAGACCCAACTCATCATATTTTGAGTACAAGAAGACATTAAAACAAGGCATTAAAATATGGACAGGTAATATAAGCCACAGGGTAGTATTTTTCTTATGTGGTCAAAGTTGCTTTCAGAAGCGCAACACAAACTTAATCATTTATGTGAATAATGGCAAAGTATTAACGTATATAAACCTCAAAAAAAAAAAAAAAATATATATAGATATATATATATATATATATATATATATATATTTTTTTTTTTTTTTTTTTTTTTTTTTGAGGTTTTGAGATTAGAAAAAGAATTAACAGTGGTCGTTGGTGGACTTTGCCAAGTTTCACATGAATAAGGTGTAAAAACATATGCACTGGTCTGACTGATTCATTTCAGAACATATGTATGGTGGGTCAGTGTTATCTGTGTCATCATTTGCACTTGTGTTGGGATCATTGCAATAAATTATTAATTTTACGAATAATACGGTGCATACTTAGACTGTCTGCAAATATAGAGACTGTCCTCATATCAATAACATGGTGTACTGTTCCTTGTGCAGTTGTATATGTGGGTATGATTTCACTGAGTACTACAGTCTACACATGATAACACACATCTACGTTTCACTTCAAATGCTTCAGAAGATGCATGTGATTGATAAAGGATTAATCCTACCACCTTTGTGTGTAGAAAAGCAATAATTACATTGCGCCTAGGGCTGCATAATTTTTACCCCATAAATCCTTGATTTGAACAAATATCTTGCAATTATTGCTGATAAGGTATGAGCAGTTTTGTGATGATTGTAAATCACATAAGGGACCAGAGGACCGCTTGTTGCATAACATATGTATCTATAGTTTAACAGGGGAAAATTTAATAACAATGACAATTTTCACAATTTTAAACCTGATGCTAGATTCCAACATCTAGAAATCTGCATCAGCAGTCTATAGGGAAGATCATTAGCAGACCACACCACAAAGGAATGCAAAAGTCAGGTGCAAAAAGACACACATTTGAAGGGACTATTAAACACTATAAATGAAGGGAGGTCATGTGCAGTGTACTTTATAAAAGTAGTTGCAAATGAAATATCCCATTTGTTTGATATTTAAGTCTGAAGCCTATTCAACATATAACAAATGTCTCATTATACTACAACTGCTGAGGATGAAAATTTAAAGCTTTTTGTATGAGCCATCTCTGGCCATTTGCATTGTGAGTGATTCTGTTTTTTTTTTTTGACCATATTAAACATGTAAAAAAGGGGTTGATAGGATAGTGGAGAAAACTGGGGGTGAGCAGAAGGTAGGACAAGAGGAACAATAAAGGAATGTGCAAGATATTGGAGGGATGGCATTATAGTTATCCACTTCTTCACAAGATAAAATGTGACCTTGTAAGAAAAATGTGATGAATTTGGATAGTCATCCACATCATGGGTAGACGACAACCGAATAATGTTGTATGACTAACTGGACCAAATCAAGTATGTCAAGCAGACACATAGGGGGAAGTGGAAATATATATATGGGGCATATTTTTTTTTTTTTTTAGGACAGATACACATTTCTTTTTCTTTTTATATGAGGAGGAATTCTTGTGGAAGGCGGTTAGGAATAAGATGGTTTGGTAGGTACATTAAACTGTGTGGCAGGCACAGACATAAAGAACATATCAGACACGGTTAGTGATGGACACAGAAGGTTGAGGGACACCATGAATAGGATTAGGTAAGTGGCATCAGAGGTGCATCTGTGTCTAGTCTTGCATAGCAAGAATCTAGTCCTCACCCTCATAACTGTCATTACTGTCTCCTGTTGTAGATACCTTGGTGAGTTTTGGATAGGACATCAGCTTTTCAGTTCTATACATATCTTTCTGTACTCTATGAATGTGGGTACTGGGGCCATATTGTCATCAATCAGCACTCTCAGCTCCCACTAGGTGAAGAAATCGCCACCTCCACTAGTACTACTTCTGGTGGGTACCACTGCACCAACTCCTGGGGCAGGAAGTGCAGGAGTTTTCAAGGCAACAATGAGAAGCTGGGTTCAGATATGCTGGGCGTCTATGTTAAATGTGCTGGTGTCAGTGCCACCTGTAGAGGTATGGTGGTCCAATCTCCAGTGGTCACTCTAGCTCCCCATGCTGATGGTCATTTGCGTCACAGCAGAAAAGCTTCCAAAAAATAAAAATAAAAACAGAGAAATGTAGAGTGGAAGAGAGAAAACATATGAAATACCATTAATTTAATGTCATTTTAATACCTCAAAACAGGGCAAATTTACACATACATAGGGTAAATTTTGACACATCCATTTATGATGTGAATTAATAAGTGCATCATAAAATACATGAATATTAGTGTTATTATATGCATTAGCCAAACATTTAGGTAAATATGGTCCATGTGATATATGTATTCCAGTTAAAGAAATCTATTGACAAAGATGGAAAGTGTAATGGTATTTACTGAGTACAGAAAATTGATTTTATACATTATTATACCATAAAGCCTAACTGCTGCTGCTTGGAATTGAATCTACACACACAGCAAAGACTGATTTATGCATTGCCTGGATGTATGCTTGAGAAATTTCTAAGGTATGTCTACTTAGCTGTGTGTGTGTCTCATGCTCATTTGGACTGATGCCCTGAAATTTGGTATAATTAACTAAATTTCAGAGATTTTATGTTCTTGGTTGCATTCATATCTGAGCAGTACCTATCTTATGACTCTCTCAGACAAGCCAATCATTCCTAATGTGTTTCCTTATTTCTAGATAAGCCTTCAGCAGTTGTTCAGAAAAGAAATCAGAAAAAACATACATAATGAAAAAGTGTATTGCCTTGCCAGTCCATGGTATTCTATTAGCTAGTGATGGGTTAATATACTTACTACACAACTCAGTTGAAAAAGCAGTCCTAAATTCCATCTCCCATCAGCTCCAAAAGCCCTACTTGCACCATTTAATATCACTGTCTCACACAGAGACAGTTAAGTTTTTTTTTGCCAATCACTGCTATATATTGTTTAATTTATATATATGCACATGTAAAATTAAGTGCTTTCAATTACCAATTGAAACTTCATCAGAATAAAGTGCAAATGCAACCCCACACACACACACACACACATATATATATATATATATATATATATATATATATATATATATATATATATATATATATACACTCCCAAAATCAATGACATAATTTCCCAAACTAATTTAGCCACTTGAAATGCCATTGCATTCAAATGACATTAAGACACATCTGTATTTACATATAACAAAGGGATGTGTCTGAGTCCATTGTAGAATGCAATAAATGAGTAAGATATATAATTATATTTAATTTTATATTTGGAGTATTAACAAATATCTGTGGTGGACTTTCCTGGCCGCTACCTTCTTTTCTTGTTGGATATTTGTGGTTTGGATTGTGTTTTTTCATATATGCACATGTACTTTAAAATAACTATGAACATGGTTATATTTAACACTATTTACACAGAGTACAGTTATTTAGAATTGATAAGAGAGAGTTGTGCTGCAAATTTCATGGTGCAAGTTGGCAGTTATACTTCATGTCCAGTTCTTTTTAAAAAAGTCTGTGACCATTGTTTTTCTGACCCTATTGTAAACTTATCTACAATTTGAATTTGAGTCCTGCATTACCTTTACAGTTACTCACAACTCAATGCATTAACACATTGAGCCACAGAGATAGTTACATAAGAGCTATATTTTTTTTTCACTCAGTACTGTCCAGAGTGCTAACTAAAGTATGGCAGTGTCAGTTTCATTTGCACTACTGATGGCAATCTAAAGTTAATTTTTCATATTTTACCTTGGGAAGTGAACTATGGTTCACTTCTAATAACTGCTGGCAGTCAAGAATGTACAGTGCCAAGCTTTTTGATAAGGATGAAGCAAAATAAAAAGGAAGAATGTTTTGATGTAATTATGTTTTGAGGCTGCGGTCTTCTACCATGAAAATGTGGACATTGAGGGTCTCTAATTTTCACACAGATGTTATCATCTCTATATTTGAACTTGAAACCATGGCACTTACATGAAACAGTGAGAAGATTAATAGTTTGTGCCACATACAAAGAGGTATTTATGAGGTAAGGAAAGTGTTGTACTTACAGTATACTCAATATTTGACTTTATAACACTTTACACTTATGGAGCAGTATATTTATTGTCTTAAAGTTGTCATTTGACAGTAGATGTCTGAATGAGTGGGATATTTACATCAGTTAACATATGAAATCATGTAACAGTAAAAACAAATGTATACAAGAGTGTGGTCATATCTTTCTTTTGTGAGCAGTACTTTCTTTTGATAAGTTTGTAAAACAATTTCATTATTATTCGCATTTATTTCGAAAGTTATTATGTATTTAAGTTTTATGCACTTCATATAACTTAGCCACACTTCCTTCTCAGAGGCATAGTTACCTCTTAGACATATATTCATAAAGGTGGCATAAATGTTAAGTCCTAAGTATGTCAGTGCAATCTCAAACTTCCTCTGTAATTCTATTCTTCCTGATTAACTCTCTATAAGTGTGGTAGGAGTGATAAACACTTATTCATGCACTACTGCTAATGATTCACACTTGCAAGTTGTTAGCTAGTCCCACTCCTCAATACATGCTGCTGTACTGTTAGGGCATATGCATGCCATCATGTATATCCTCATACCATGTTTACCTGCCAGGTATTTTGACTAAATTGAGTGATTTATCAATGATGATGAGCTGACACTTGATTTTTACATATTCATTATATCAAGAGAGCTTAATCTGCACTATATAAGCACAATCTGGAGCTAAGGAACATGTATGGTAATAGGGAAGATTACTTGGAATCACAAACTTCAGATACTTCTGTATGACTGAGATAAACTGCTGCAGTTGGACTACCTATGGTTTAGTACAGATCTTTCCAAGGTATGTGATAGTTCTTTACAACTAATAGTTACACAGTTATGATGTTCTTTATCTTTTTCATAGACAATTGAATGATGCCTTGCACTTGTCATAGGATCATAGGAAGTTACTAGGTTAATGGTCCTAGGGCTCTTACAAGCCTAGCCAAGTTCTGCCCTTGTTTCCATGATCTGCATCTATTGACCCTGTCCAAGAGAGACAGATGTGGAACCCTTGGGATGAATTCATGGTTACCTATCCAATCATCCATATTGTGTTTGAATATGGCCAACGAGGTGTTCTGGTTGACATGAATTGGGAGTCTATTCCACAGGTGCAGTAACCTCTGAGAGACAAATCTGCACCTCCAGCAGGTTCTATTAATGTCACATATCAAGTCAACGTCTTTAAAATGAGCAACCTGTAAGCCATTTGACTTTTGGATAGGCAACATTTCCAATAAAGCAGAGTCAGAGATTGCTTTATATGCAAGGCAGAGATCACATCTGAGTAGTCTGTATGAAATGGAGTAAAGTGACAATAATTTCAGTTGATCCACATAGGACAGATGCGGAATACCTTGAATTCTTCTTGTGAAGAACTTTTGTGCAGGTGTCTGGAAATTTACATACCAAAGGAGGGTAGTACTTAATTATTGTCCTGATGAGGGAAGAGTACAGGGAAGTTATAACTTCATTTTTTTCTGGAGGCAATGCCCATACTTATGAGATGAGCAAGCAGGAGAAGGCAGGGTAAACTGACTGTGTAGAGACCACTATCAGAACACATGTCCAGCTGTAAGCAACAAAGACTTTCTATCATGGCAGGACTTTATCATGTTGACATGGTAAGGTTTGTGCTTTTGTATCAATCCTATCAACTACTGTATATCATTAACATTGCTTATTTTCTTTCCAACAATGAAAGGTTCCATCCACATTGCTTGAAGCTGATTTTCTGAACCCTACTAACCACCATTTCATTTTGTTTGACAGTATATCTTCTAGCGCTTGCTGTCCTGTCATACTAAACCTTTTTACAGTTTTGAATCGTATGCTAGGTGCTTCTGTTTAAACTGCATAATATCATTAAGCTTATTCATGAAATTCTCAGCAACTGACTCCTTACTTGAATTACATTCACCTCCCCACTCATAACAAATTACATTTAGAGGCCCCTGACTCTGTGGTCAAAAGCTAGATCATAAGGTGAAAAACATGTTGAGTCATGGAACACCTTCCTGCATCCAAAGAGGAGACAGAGGCATTACTTGTCTCCGTCCCATTTAAATTAGTCTGCAAATGCTCTCAGCATAGTTGTAAGAATGGAATTAAACCTCTGCTCCATATAATTATTAGTTGATGGCATGGGGTAGGGTTTTAACATCTTTCCTTCCCTGTGTGCTCACAACCAGGACAACATGTCTGACATGATGATAACCCCTCTGCCCATTTTTATCTCATAGGAAAATCCTACCCTGAGGAATACTTGTAGCAGAACATGCATCACCTTTTATTCCTCAACAAAGGACAGAGCCATTAACTCAGGTTGCCCAGTATAAAAATCCTTCACCACTAAGGCATATCTCTTACCTGTGCTGTTTTGTATACTAAGAGGTCCCATTTCCTCAGTAACAGACAAAAGCACCATAGCATTCTTAGCTTGTCTCCTGCCTTGAGAAATGCTGGCACTGCTCATGCCTTATATTACCCTTCCCATCTTTTGTAACACTTGCCCAGTAAACATTTAGCATAAGTCACATTTTAACAGTTTGTGAAAAACATATATCTTTGACTATACTTAGAAGTGCCTGTAGCTAGATCCTTCAGATTACCAATTTCTTAGGTTCATAGGTAAATACTAGGCTCTTAGTCTGTACACTATTACAAACCTAGCTAATAACCAGATGCCAGAATCAAACCTTGTATCTTGTGTCTGTGAGGTAAAGACTATAACTATTATTTCAAACCTTCCTCCTCTATCACTTCACCCTCTAGCCACTTTTTAAGTGTCTTATTCTCTATACCATAACTCATTTACAAAGTACAGACTCCCTCTGCCCTGAAGAATCAAAACCTCCTAGGCTCTTCTTTGGCTACCTCCATCAAGTCTTATAAGGTAGGATTACAGCTGTGCATGTGGCAGCTCTGTTAATGATCACAGTCAGTTCCCTTCCCATAGGAAGTGTAATATCCTTTGACAACTGTGGCTCAGATTTAGGCCTACAACTATGAACTATCCTTTAACTGAAGTATTCCATCTCAAAAGAAGTCCCATGCCTTTTGATACCTTTGGCTCTGATTCATAGTTAATGTTATTGCTCACCTCTTTTCCTGTAGTATCCACATGACTAGTCTCTATTGTAAGTAGGGGTGCTGGCTGGATCTACCCCTCAGTGACTTTACCATGTACTTGTATCCATATCTTGATGCAGGTAACTACATGTACATGAGGTACTGTACAATCAAAATCATTTGTTATCAGGTTATCTGCTGAGATATCATTAAAATCTACTTTCTGCTGGTGTTCTTATCCATCTTCTTAGTCCACATGTAGCCTGGCCTGTGGCATCTGAAACAGTGTTCCTGCATGGCACTAGCCAGATTAAGTTGCTCCTATCTAGAAAATGTAGGCTTACCAATAAGCATGTCTGATGTAGTACCCTTCCTAACAATAGATTATTTATCCTCGAGTAAGACAGGATACTGTCTATTTTCATAATCTGTAGCAACTGCATTTTCAAGACAAATCTTAACTACTATGGTGTTACCTCTCTTAACTCCTACTTGTGACTTTTATTCCACACTCTGTCTGTGTGTACACTACACTCTAAACATCCAACTCAAGTGCCATATAAAAGAACCAATGACTGTAGCTTTGACTATGGGATCTGTGATGATGGTTAAATTATCTCCTATGAGGTTAACTATACCTATGTGCATTGATGGACAATGCCCTCTTGCGCAATTCTGCTCTGCTTGTTAAATACAGGTCAATCTGCTTACCCATATCTTCGGCCTAGGTATGTTCCTGGTCTATCAATCATATCCTAGTATATTAAGGAAAATTATTAAGTATTTGTTCCCTTAGCAGAAGGCCTCCCAACTTTTCAAAAACAGTAAATTCACATGTACTCATTCAACAATGAAAGTAATACTTATCTATTCAGTGAAATTACTTCCACTATCTTCTGTTTTTCTTTCTATGTTCTCTAAACATTTTCTGTGTTCTCTAAACATTTTTCCCATAAGATTCAGGTGTGAGCTTACAATTTTCAAAAAGGGCTTGTTTATTTTACTGTATAAGTCAATACAGTCAGAATCAGACATCCTACTGATGACGTGCATAGTATTTCCCATAAGTACAGAAATTAAAATCATCACTGAGTGCCTAATGAGTTTGTTCTCATTACACAGACTTTTAAATACTCAAAACCATCAGTCACCCCACCCCATTATACTGGGGGATTGATTAAGCACTGACCTTGACTTGTAGGGCTGAGTTTTCATCAATGCCAGTCTAGTGAACTTGACAACATGTCAATAGTTCTTCTCTTGCTGTTCATTCATTTCTTTTTCTTCATGTTCCTTCTCCCTATCTTGTGCTGTGGATAAGTCATACTTTTTCGGATTTCCTCCTCTGGGGTATTAAGCTGCTTCATTTTTTCAGCTGATTTCATGTTTGCGAATCTGAATTCAAGCTCTAGCCTCTTTAATTCAAGCTACATTTTAAGAGAATCCAAGAACATATTTGATGCTCCATTAACTACATTCTTTTCACATACATTTCCTGCCATGCAATTTCCGTGTTGTATGAAGTGAGTTTCAATTGCACACAAAGTGATTATTAAGTCATCCTAGTATGCTGGTGTCATTTTTATTTGTATTCTTTAAGTAGGTGTGCTACTGACATCTTGGAATATTTCTCAGAGCTCATCTTTCCTGTGTTCAATCTACTCCAACTAACAAAAAATAAAGCATAATAATTTCTGTACAGTTTTGACTGCATATTTTCCTTTGTGCAAAGGTAGATATGCTTTTGTAGTGCTAAAAGCTGTTGTGTAGGCTACATAAGTTCATTTCACATTATATGTAACAGCCATGAGCAAATAGACAACTCTGCAATTAATTACCCGGTTACTAAACACCCTTCCAATGAGCGAACCAATATATTAAATTATAGTAGCATATAGCCAAATGTGTACAGTCTATTTTCAAAAAGAATGGACGCCAACAGTTTTGTGAACTTACATTTTTAAACTAAATGAAATATGTAACAAGTTATAGCCTTTTTATAAATTAATGAATGAAAACATGTTCTTTAGGGGAAATTACGGTAAAAATGTAAAAATGACCAATCAAAATATATAAGCCAATAAAGCAATTTCCACAAAGAAGAACTTCAACAAAAAAAAGTATTGTGAAAAGACAGCTGATGACTGAAAGATTCCAAATGTGGCTATATCCAGTAGCTGTAGGTGACACACTGGAAAATTATTAGAGCATTATCTTTCATTCTGTTTGAAAACAAGTTGCATTTTCCCTTTTGTCATCCATGTAGAAAATGGTTTGCTGATTCAGGAATGAAAAGTGTCTGTGAAGCCTATAATCCAGAATGAGGAAAAAAATACATGAATTTTGATTTAGCTTTCTATGCAAGTTAGAAGTAATGCAAATACCAATGACAGTCCTAAACAGCAAAGAAAGAAGAACAGCAGTCCTGGTTCAATATTCCTCAGCAGATAATGGATTCAAAACCAATTTGGTTTCTTTTTTTTTTTTCCTTTTAAACCAACCTGTTAGAATAAGCAGCGTGTCACATTCAAAGCAAGCAATAATACCCATCAGAGTGAGAAATACAGGGGAATAATGGACTACCCAAGGATGTTGGGATGTACAATGCGCTGTCTAGTGCTAATGGACCAAACATGCATGCAGTCAAAGAAGGTCATGGACACTGCTGCAAGCTCAGAAAACTATAACTTTTAGGCAAGAAAAGAGGACAAAATAAGTTGAATTTGTGACAAATAGTCTGTTAAAAAAAAAAAAAAATACAGAATGGCATTTAACCTTCACTGCCTCAACATTAGGGAGGGGAAAAGGTATATTAACCAAGCAATAATGCTCAACAGGGTGTGTATTATTGTGAAAATAGCACACAACCAGTGGTGGTTACTATATCACTGAGAAGGTGTTTTTCCACAATAAAACATACCATAGATGGTATTATTGTGCTTACAGAATGAGCTATCGCATAAATTATTTTTATTACCATATATATATATATATATATATATATATATATATATATATATATTTTTTTTTTATGTAAAATAGTTCTTCCATCTGTTTCAAACTTACTTTAGTATATGTAGTTTCTGTTGGAAGAACAATTTTAGATACAAAACATAAGTTATATAAGTATTTAAATGTCTACACACATGTACTCACACACACACACACACACACACACACACACACACACACACACACACACACACACACACGCTCAAAATGGAACTTGCAATTATTTTCTCTTCCCTCTTTATTGTCCATGATTTTGCTTCTTTGAATCACTGAGGATTAAAGCCAGTCCATAATGTCAGTCATTAAAAGTTTCATAACTCTTAAAGTTTAATGAATCAGTGCTGATGGACTGACTATGCTGGTGGACTTTGTGTTGCAGTCAGCAGTGACTCATCTTTCTGTCCCACTCACTCTCTCTCACTCATGCTCTTACATACGCAGTCTAAGACACATGCACACACAAACGCAAATGCAAACATACACACATGCGTATACATGCACATCCACACGTACACTTTTCTCCTTTTACTTTATTTTTTCTTTTCATTTTACTCTTTTTATACAATGCTGTTACTGAGTACAAAAATAACATCCATTTGTTTTCGAACTGTCTGGTTTATGGCACCTTAATAAGTGGTGGGCTCTTTCTTCAGCAGGCATTACCTGTTCATTAGCACCCTGCAGGTGAACATTCCTTCTCCAATCAGGGTTTAATGTACAGTTTCACCATTCCCTAATGAGCAGTAGCCATAAAAAGTAAGTATATAAGAAAACAGAAATTTTAGCAGTAGTATGCATATTTAAGGATAATTTAACACATGCAAAACATGCAGAACTCTAGAAAATGCAATCAACAAATTAATGCATGTCACCATGCTGGAAAAAATACAGTAATTTAATGACTTAGACACAGACTGGATACATAAACAATGGACTTTTAGAAAACCACAGCATTGTATCACTAAAACAAAATTAAGAATATTTAAAACTATGTACAGGACCTGCTGATGGAAACTACATTTTTTAGAGACTTCAATAACTTCATTAACAGCATTAAAGCACTATTAAAACTGCATCCAAAAAATAGTTTAGAAAGTGAAAAACTTTAGACAGCTTTACAAAATGATTAGACAAATGAATATGTAAACATTTTCAGTCAGGTTAGAATGCAAAAAACTTTTGTCAAAACAGTTTTCTCCCCTGTCCACCTTCTATGTGTGTGCTACCCTAACCATAAAACTAATCCTACCCCTGCCCCTAAATGTACCCACACCATGTTATCTTACAGAAAGTTCTTTTCTAACAGTGCTACTTCTAAACAAGACTAAAGTTCACAGAACACACGCAACACAAAGCATGCAACATACGAAATCTAACCTTAACCTGCAAACATGTGCAATTCACACAAACTGCAATAACATGCCTTGGGATTCCATAAGCTGTTTTCTCCATGCAGGAATAGTGTAGCAGCTCCTGCATGGAATATGGCTGCCGAGCGATCCAGTAAACAAGGCTGGGGGCATGCAACAGCCTACCAGCACTATTCTTGCACAGACACTACTGAATAATGCTAATTACCTCATTTGCTGGGGAATTAGTGATTAGGTAATCAGGCAGGCATCCGTGCCAGAATAGTGTCTGCTGCAGAAATGTATTCGGCTACTAGAAAAGACAATTTTAAGGGAAATTTGCATTTTCACATTATAGTATATGGCATGCAGAATCAAAACAATAACAGGTAACACTGGTTGCTAAGGAGGAAGGCTGTGGTGTAGTGGTGTAACCAGGGACTATGGCAGTGGGGTATGCAAATGAGCAAATTTTCCTGAATCACTAACTGGGAGGCCATTCTTTGGCTGCACCTAACCATGTAGGAGCTATAAGGCAGTGGCATAAGCAGGATGAGCAGCTGACATGAAAAAGGGGGTTTGTGATGCTTGGTGTAAACTGATTGGAGCTCCACAGCTCCCAGTTGAATTTAGCTAAGCACAGCTAAGCAAGGGTGTGTGTTTGGGGCTGTATTGACTTATTCCATGAAATGAAGAGTGTGTTTGCTTTCAGGAGAGGGCCATTTCTACTGCAGAGTGTTTACATTAGCTAAATGGGTTTGCATATCTCACGCCGAGTCTAAAACAAAACAAACAAAAAAAAAAAAATGGAAATAGCAGCACTGTTTACATTTGGGTAGTGAGTTTACAAGGTGCGCCTTGGGGCTTAAAAGAAACGGAAATGGGAAGGGGAAAAAAGGGAAATAGCAGAATAAAAGCAATCAATTACAAATAAAATAGCAAGCAGGTGGAAGGTATTATAGCCAGCCAATCATAAATACAGCATCTGCAGCACAACAGTATTAACTGTGCAAACACCAGTCAGTCTGTTTTTTCCCACAAACTCTGCACTATTGGTGTACACATACAGGGGAATTTTAACTGAGAAGATGTTAGGAGCTGTCATTGCTTTGATCCATCAGTATGTGCTAGAGGCTGAGGGCAGTGAGGAGGATAATGGTGACAACCACCCCAGACTGAGGAGGAGAAGAAGAATATTCAGACCCAAGGTAACCTACCAGGGGCTACATTCTGTGAAGATAGTAGAGCACTACAGGGTGGACAGAGGCATACTTCAGCAAATCATCGAGCTGTGCTGGCCTAAACTCAGACCTAGAGCCAACACAGGGGAACCCATCCTAGTGGATACCAAGGTATGAGTAGCCTTAAGAATTCTAGCTACAGGTACTTTCCAGAGACATACTGGGGACACCATGGGGTCTCACAGGCATCTGCATCCAGGGTACTCCACCAGTTCCTGGATGCCATGCTACCACATGCCGGTGAGCACATTTACTTCCCCAACACCCATGAGTAGAGGACCAGCAATATACGTCTCTTCCACCATGTAGCAGACTACCCAGAGGTACTGGGTGAGATAGACTACATGCACATCCACATCAAAGCACCACCTGATGAACAGGGTAGGGTCTACGTAAAGGAAAAAACAACAAAGATTCCACGTAGAAAAAAATATTTATATATTTAGGCTGTGGTAGCCGAGGCACTAAGACATGATTTATGGAATAAATATTTTTTCTACGTGGAATCTTTGTTGTTTTTTCCTTTTGGTCTTTTTTGACCCTTTTTTGCTGGTTGTTTACTAGGGTCTACGTAAACAACAAGGGCTTCTCCTCCATCAACTGCCAGGTCATGTGCAATGCCCAGGGCATTATCATGAATGTGTGTGCTGGCAGCCCTGGAAGCTATCACAACTCCCACATCTGGCATTCTTTACAGCTGAACCAGGCATTTGCCAGTGGAGACATCCCATATGGCCATCTGGTTAGGGATGCTGGCTATGCTCTGGAGCCATTGATGATGACACCCATCAGAAATGCACAGACACCCAATCAGGAATGCCATAGTGAGGCACGCACAAAAACCAGGACCATTATAGAGTGTGTGTTTAGGATGCTCAAGCCAGGTTTCTGCTGCCTTGACATATCTTGTGGGGCCTTGCAGTACTCTCCAGTCACATATGCACACATGTTCATATTATGTGCCATGCTACACAATATGATCCTGCAGAAAAATCTGCAGCATGAACAGCACAGGGAAGGGCCACATAGCCCCCCACCATTGCCAAGGTCCCCACAGGTGCAGAGGGACTTGGGGGAAGAACCCCCTGAGCCAGCTCCTGTAGGCAGACAGAGGCATGCCCAATATGCCCTGGTCTTGGCAAACAGGCAATGCATAGCACACACACTGACATTGTAGGGACTCAGGGACTGACACCTCTCTCTGACTCGCACACACAGTAAAATGGATGACACACACACATCAGACTACCTGCAACTTACCATGTATAGGCAGTGCACTGTGTGCATTTGACATAAGCAGCCCTCAAGCACCATCCTTACAACTGCCACAGGCACAAGGTAAGTCAGTCTTCTTAACAATAAATTAATGGATTAGTATGTTCTGGTAGCATATCTATGGTATTGTGGCATTCATGCAAGGGAATGGGGTGGACTACTGGGATAGCAACAGACAATTGACAGCTATATGGGACACCGGGGAATGTCTTCCCAATACTGGCTTCCCCAAAGAATGCAGTAGTCCCTAGGTGACAATTCTCACTGCAGCATATGTGGGGGGGGGCTAACACATTGGGGGGTCATAGGTAACATGCATAAATGTCAATGTGTGCGTCCCATACTCACCCCTCAGTCTCACCCAGCAAGTCAGCCATAGAAAACCATAAAGAAATGTCTGGCAAAGGCCCACAAATGGGGACAATGATGAAATACCCCCTACAGACTTACAAAGTGATAGCATAGCAGGTCTTGCAGTTGCAGTAAGGCTCTAAAGGGTAGGAAGTCTGAAAGTGAAATGTATGCCATTACAATCTGACCTGTGGACTGTAGTGATATGCCTCAAGTCTCCAAAACAGGGCACAATACTATGCTAAATTGAACCAAAGTGTAAAGCAAGTATCAGCACAGTATGTGCAAATGTGTACAGTTGACAGGTGTGCTCCCCCCACAGATTCCCACCGAAATGCAGTTACATGTATATTTGCATGGAAAACAGCAGCAGAGCACACATTGCCAGGCCTGTCCCAATACACATGAAAACATGTTGCATGTCCACAATATGCATGGGTCAATGAGCTATGTGTATGTGTGGTTAATACTGTCAGGATCTGGCAAGCACTTACTCCTGGCTGTTGTGTTGTAGTGGCCTAGGTACAGTGCTGTCTTTGACAGGGCGATGTGCAGATAACTGCAGTGCCAACTATTAGGCATGTCAGCTACACCTACTGCTTTGCCACTGACATACCTGGAAGTCACAGTGTTATGTGGAGTATACTACACATATAATGGACATGTCTGCACAGTAGAATGCACTCTGTATGGACACCCATACCTCCCAACCTCTAACAGCAAGACATCTGGACAAGGTCAGAAATAAAAGTGGGACAGAGGTACAATGATTTGCATGTGTTGCAAATATTGCCCTTACATACTGAGAAAGTTGCCAGGATGAGGGGTTTGTATTAGTGGGAACTGTCTGAAGGTTATATAGTCTGAAACAGTAACATCTGTCATGATTTTGTAACATCAGTCTTCAATTATATGCAACTAACTTGCCATAGAAACACAAGTTTATGTAGACTGGATGAAACCTCTAGGCAAACACCTGGACAATCTGCCAAAAAATGTACAGTTGAGAGGTATGGCCATATCAGAATATGACATCTCAGGTAAGAAAAATACCACACAAGCAGGGGATCCCCAGCCAGTATACCACCAAGTTGCTAGACTGTTTAAACAGTTTCATTAGCCAACTGACTGTAGCCACACCTCCCAACTAGCCTTGTTGGGCAAGAATGTACATATCTGGGATCATAATATTGATCTGTGCATCATGCATCTTGTTTTCCTCTGGTAAAGCACTGTGATGATCTGAGGATGTCTGTCACTAGATAATGACAAAATACATTGCAGTGTCAGCCTACAAATATGTCAGAAAATGTCTGCTAAACAAACCTAGTACCCCTAAAAAAGTCCTGTTTACTCCAGAGAGGTATGGCTGCAACACACAAAATCCTGGACCAGAGTAAACCCATCTGTGGAATGGAGTCTCTCTCTCACTATATAAGGTCACACTGGGCATGCTCCTACACTCAGAAAATCACAGGCCATGTTGGAACTCACATCGGACTATATGACTGTATTGTGTGAATATGTCTGTGCATGCAGGCAGCATTGTACACCTTATCTCTCCCTATACACATCCATCAGACAGAATTACCCTTGGCTAGCTGTAGGTGGCCCAGATGTGATATATCTGCATCTGTTGCTTATGATACACAGGCATATATATGGGCAACATATAACAATATGTCAAGCTTAAAAACACATAGATGTGGGGAAGTGAGAGACAGACAGTGATAGAGAGAGAGAGAGAGACAAGGGGACACACAAAGAGTGAGTCACGCACATGGATATCCTGAATGGCATAGAGTGATGTCCTGCTGTGGACAGTGGCATACGGGTTGCAACCAGTCGCACATGCCAGCATAAAAGGTGAGCCGCATTGTGTAATAGTACTGCCAACACCTGTGTGTGTGTGTGTGTGTGTGTGTGTATGTGTGTGTGTGTGAATGTGTCTGTAGGTCTAAGTATTAGGAGACTTTCCCCTTTAGTACACTTCCCATTGCCCAACTTCACAAGATCTACTGCTGTAATTCACCTTAGAAGTACCATTGGATACCTATCAGCCTTATAAGCTCTGTAGCACATGTGATAACTGTGTCACACTATAGTTCAAATAACTAGATAGGTAGTGGTTCTAATCTCAGTTCTGGAAAATGTGAGTGTGTGCGTGACAGAGAGGGAGTGTGTGTTTGAAGGTGAAACAGTCTTAGGTCATTCCCACCCACAGCACTTCCCAGGGCCCACTTTAGCAGTCCTGCTTATGTCATTCCCCTTAGAAGTACATTTGCACAGCATCAGCCCTGTAAGCTCCATGGCGCATGTAATAACTATGTAACAGTATAGTACAAATAACTAGATAGGCAGGTGTTCTACTCCCAGTTCTGGCAAATGTGTGTGCACACATGTGTGTAAGTGTGCATGTGTATGGATTTCATATTTTGAGGACCTTCCCACCCACAACACTTCCCAGTGACCTACTTTAGCAGTCCTTCTAATGTCATTCCCCTTAGAAGCACTTTTGAGCAGTTGCCTGCCCTGTATGCTCTGTAACGCATGTGATAGCTGTGTAACACTAACACAAATAACAAGATAGGCAGGGGTTCTACTCTCAGGTCTGGCAAATGTGTGTATGTGCAAGTGTTTGTAAGTGTGTATGTTTGTAGGATGAAATATTTTGAGGACTTACCCACCCAGTGCCCTACTTTAGCAGTCCTGCCCATGTCATTCCCCTTAGAAGTGCCTTTGGCCAGTCATCAGCCCTGTAAGCTCTGTATCACGAGTAATAACTGTGTAACACCATAATGCAAATAGCTAGATAGGCAGGGGTTCTACTCTCAGATCTGGCAAACCTGTCTGTGTATAAGTATATATTCAAGTGTGTATGCTTGTAGGATGAAGTATTTTGAGGATTTACCCACCCAGTGCCCTACTTTAGCAGTCCTGTCAATGTCATTCTGCTTAGAAGCACCTTTGGGCAGTTATGAGCCCTGTAGCCTCTGTAGCGTGTGCAATAACTGCGCAACACTATAGTACAAATACCTTGATAGGCAGGGATTCTACTCTCAGGTCCAGGAAATGTGTGTGTGTGTGTGTGTGTGTGTGTGTGTGTGTGTGTGTGTGTGTGTGTGTGTGTGTGTATAAGTGTATGTGCAAGGGTTTATAAATGTGCATGTTTGTAGGATGAAGTATTTTGAGGACGTACTGACCCAGTGCCCTACTTTAGCAGTCCTGCTGATGTCATTCCCCTTAGAAGCATCTTTGGGCAGTTGCCAGCTTTGTAAGCTTTGTAGAGCATGCGATAACTGTGTAACACTATAGTACAAATAACTAGATAGGCAGGGGTTTCACTTTCAGATCTGGCAAATGTGTGCATGTATAAGTGTATGTGCAAGAGTTGGTAAGAGTGTATGTTTGCAGGAAGATGTATTTTGAAGGCTTTCCCACCCACAAGACTTCCCAGTGTCCTACTTTAGCAGCCCTGCTGATGTCATTGCCTCTAGAAGTACCTTTGGACAGCATTCAGCCATATAATCTCCTTGGCATGTGTAATAACTACTTCATAGTATAGTACAGATAACTAAATAGAAGGGGTTCTACACTCAGTGGTGGCAAATGTGTGTGTGTGTGTGTGTGTGTGTGTGTGTGTGTGTGTGTGTGTGTGTGTGTGTGTGTGTGTGTGTGTGTGTGAAGGTGTTTGTAGGGTAATGTATGTTGATCCCCTTCCCACCCACTTTATTTCCCATTGACATACTTTGCAAGGGCTCTTAATGTAATCACCTTAGACATATCTTGTGACACTGTTAAATCCTATAAGCTGCATGATGTGTGTGATACATAACTGGATCGGAAGGAGTTCTAATCTCAATACTGGCAACTTTGGAACTGTGTGCGTGTGTGTGCGTGTGCGTGTGCGTGTGTGTGTGTGTGTGTGTGTGTGTGTGTGTGTGTGTGTGTGTGTGTGTGTGTGTGTGTGTTTGGGTGGGAATCATATGCTCTGGGGGTGTAGGTTATACCATTTTGAGGCATGTACCACCCAGTATATGTCCCATTGCCCTACTTTACAAGGCCTGCTGATGTATGTCATCCTAGATGTACCTGTATACACTTGTCAGCCCTGTAAGCTTTGACATGTGCAATAACTACATAATATTATAGTGGGAATAGGTAGATAGGTAGGACTTCTAATCTCAATACCAACAAATATAGTAGTGTGTGAAGCTTATCCCCTGTGGCTGTTGTGTGTGTAGGTTATACCATTTTAAGGCCTGTGGACCCCCTACCCATGACATTACTTTAAATATCCTTTTAGTGGCATCTGCCTCACATGCACCATGTAACACTATATAGCCAATATCAATCATCTGTAGAGATGTACATGGGATATCCATATGCTTGCAACCTATATGTGGTTGGTGTCCCCTGACAATGACCATTCCTGTGATATCATTGCCAAACATATCACAGTTACTGTACTGACACACATGCCAGCATCAGACATCATATCTGACTGACACATCATGCTAATACAAAGTCTGTCACACTATCACATGCATGTGTATGTAGGAGCAGTAGACAAGACCAATCACTATGTCTGGTGGCTAAACCCAACATCCATGAAAGCATTTGCAAGATTACCTGTTGTAAGAGGATTTGTGTTATGTCCAAGCATATGATATATGTGGAGCATGGCATATGTACGCAACGTTATAATACATACATGTGTATGCATAGGGTTATTGGCAACTGTTTATGTGTTTCCATATGCACAAGCCCTGTGGCTGTCTTCAGTGTGTGTATGTGATGGCTATACAATGTTGTGCTCCTCTTCCACCCTGAGAACTCTCACATTGGCAAACTGGTGTCGGTCCATACAGATGTAATTTACTGTACAAGCACAGTTACTCAGTTTCTAACACCAATCCACTGTGGTGCAATGGTTGTATCACTGTGTATTGTACATTTATAGATGGGTAGGTCATCCACTCTAAGTGTCACCTCCATGTGTATGTGTGTTGCAATGCATGTCCCCATGCAGCAGTTTGCATGTGTGTATGTGTATGAGATGGCTCTAACATATTAAGGGCCTCTGAACCCACCATTGTCAATCATAATATTCCCTGCAATTGTCACAAACTTCAGTAATAGTGGCAGTCACTGCCACACTACAGTACCACTGTGCTACTGTGTTTTGTATCTAGCGCTATAGTTTGTAAGACTGTGCAGGTATAGGTTGTGCCCAGCCCTTTGTCAGCTGCCCTGGACTATGACTATGTGTGCTCTACCAGCAGTAGAGGCCAGACATGCATATGAGATAGCAGACACACATGCTGGTGATTGTTAGGATAGACTAACACAGGCTGACTTGTGCCAGGAGTACATACCACAAACCTGTCATACACATTACCAGGCAAACCCTCATCAACTGCATGATGGTTGAGTGGATATGACAGAAATGGCAGAGGCAACAGGTGCTGACAGCTGAATCTGTTGCAGTAATATAATGGCTAAGCTGGTGTGGGACCTTGTGGCAGTACTCAGGTAACGTCCTCTGCATATTTGGGCCTGCGGGACTACGGAACACCCAGGTGACATGTATGTGGGCTAGGTGGATGTTCAAGGGTATGTATGCAAGGTCACACTATCTGCCATAATTGCACCACCCACACTGTTGCATGTAAACACACCTGGTAAACATGTACATGTACAGCTGTACCTTGGCTATGATAAGGTGACGGTGTTACCACTCCGCCTTACCCAACATTGCTACTGCCAGCAGGCCTACAGCCTGCAGACACACAAACACCTGGAACACAACCAGAATACATTTGACACTACAATCAGTCAGCAGTACTAACAGCAATAGTGCATCATGGCTGACAAGGTGCATACACCTCAATGTGTACCCATAACTACTGCCAGCAGGCAACACCTTACACAGCATGACATTGCTGCACTCTACCATAGTCACCCTGTGCATCAGACCCATATGAGCATGTCTGTGCATTAATGGTATGGATAACAGGGTTGTGGCACATGTATCATCACATGCATAGGGTGTGGTGTTAGATTGACAGAGGCCAATGCTGGACCATATAGCTAACGGCGTGTGTGTGTGTGTGTGTGTGTGTGTGTGTGTGTGTGTGTGTGTGTGTGTGTGTGTGTGTGTGTGTGCATGTGTGCATGTGTGCATGTGTGTGTGTGTGTGTGTGTGTGTGTGTATGCATGTGTGTGTGTGTGTGTGTGTGTGTGTGTGTGTGTGTGTGTGTGTGTGTGTGTGTGTGTGTGTGTGTGTGTATGTGTCTGTATGGGGGATGTTCACTTGGGCTGTGCAGAGGAGCTGTACCTGTCTGGTAGTGACTGGCCTGGGATACTGATGTGTGAGTATTCGTCTGCACACCTGCAAGCAATGTGGATGCAAGACACAGGTCTATGTTGGACAGCTATGGACCATACACAGCTAGATGCGTGATTCAACATCTCTTGGCTCGGATGTTGTAACTGGTTCTGCCAGGAGTATCTCTGGCATTACGAGGCCCAAGGGCAGATACAGTACTACTCCCTGATGGTGACTACTGTCTGCTGGACCTGAATCCCTGATGGGACTGGCCAGAACAATGTGCATATGGCCTACTCCAGTGTGGTGTGGACAGCACCCTCCTTTCAGTAGTGCAGTTGGTAGTGCCACTATGGGACTGTGAATGTGGACGGCCATTTGGGTTCACACCTGATATTGTCACTGACCTGCTTCCACCAGACCAGTGCCCTACTACCACCACATGCTCGAGCACAGACAGTGCACGGTCGAGCAGTGACAATGTCTCACCCCACTGTCTATCCACAACATTGGAAGGATGCTGTATGGCATCACAACTGCCATGGAGGTCACCACACATGGCAGGGAATGCTGCATGCAGGACACTGAGCATCTCTCTGGTGTTGCAGTCAGTAGGTGCCTGTGCCTCCATGATGGACTGTCACATGCATTTGGTGACAATTGCTATGGCACTTGTGAAAGGGACTTGATGGACAGCAGTCCTCTGTTGAGCACCCTTGTTCATCTGCCTGTGTGTGACCTCACCTGCCCTCTGCCTATGGCTGGTGTCTACATTCACACTCACCATACTCAACACACTAGCCTTTCCATGCTGTCACCCTTAACCTGTCCACTATCTGTGGCTGCTGGGGACTGGGCATGTGTGGGTATACTGACTGTGTGCGGGGACATGGTTGGTGAGTGGGATGCAAAACAATGGCATGGGTCCAGGCACCAATGACACCACCTGTGCCTCACTATGACCACCATTGTCATGGGAGTCCGCTAAGACACTGACATCAGGCTGTGAGGGGAGGGACACCCCCCTGTGTTCACCTGTGAGGAGAGCACAACATATGTAAAGTAATACCCTGCAGTATTATGTTTGCTGAGATACACACACACACACACACACACACACACACACACACACACACACACACACACACACATACTCCTGGTACAGTCTGGAACAGCTGTGACACCTATGGGCCCTTCAGGGCAAACACTACAGTAGTTCTGCTTGCCGCAATCCATCTCTATCAATGCTACTGTCCAGCCTACAACAAAGGGTGACAAATCCTACTCTGTGATGGGCCTAGTAGCAGAATGGTAATTGTTGTCAAGACTAAGGCTATTGGAGTGAGCTATATAGTGCCATCAAGTGCATATGCATGTATTGTAAGAGCTGACTTACTACTATACAGACCACACACACTGACAAGGTGTAATGATATGTGATGATAACTGATGAGGGGACAGGACTACACACTATCAATGCAATACATGCACAGTTCAGACTCAGTGGGATTAATTTCACACAACATTGCAGGACAGTCTGCAATACATACAGGACACATATACAATACTCTGTGATTAGCCTCATAAGATGATACCAGGCTATTGGCCCTGATGCTGTCATAATCCTGGCCCAGCCTTTTGCCCATGCGCCTTTCAAGCCAGCACCTGTTTACCCTGTCCATCAGGGACACATGCAGAATCCCAGGGGTGTCTCTTCTGTTTCACATGCAGTCATCCAGCTTCCTCTTCCAGAGGGCTATACACATAACCTGCTAGACATGGGGAGGGAGTGTATTTTATGGACAGTTTGTCATGTGGGAAATCCCACTATCCCACTAACAAGTACTATGCATGTCACAGACTAGGTGAGCACCTTGCGTGCATGATGCATGAGTGCAATGTGTCTTACAGATATGCAGAAATGCCATCAAGACTGGTTTAGACATGGCCATGTATGCGAGACACAAGTCACCTATGATCAGTCTGTATGAAACTGAGTACAGGGACAGGGCTTTCAGCCTACCTGCATAGGGTTTGTTGCAGACTCTGGAATTGCCTGGTCATGAACCTCTGTGGTCTCTGCAACTGCTGCATTTGCTTGGCAAGGTACATGCCAAAGGAGCCATTGCACTTGGTAATGTGTCTGATAAGGGTAGAGTACAGGGATGTTGTGGCCTCCCAGTTCATGGATGACACACCCATATTTGTGAGGTGGGCCATATAGACAGCCTTCTGTACAATGGTGCCCACATGGTGGGAAACCATCAGGTTGCTACCAACCTTGGTGAACAAGCCACCTCACACCTGATTGCATGCTCAGTACATTATTACTGCCATGCTTATTGTGGAAGACATCTGCCACAGCAGGGGGAATGCTGCCTCTCCTGGCATTCAGTTTGCTGTAATGTTTCTTGCCCCAGTCATTAATTTGGTGAGTGCCTCTTACGAGATGCTCACATCAGTTGGGGAATGTAAGACAATGGCCAGCTTGCAAGCATCTGTACACCTGGTCAGCCATAGACCACTGCTTTTGTCCTGTACCTCAGATAAATATATATCAAACAGTAGAGACCCCAGAATGATCCTTTGGGTACACTGCTTTGGAAGAATCTACAACTAGAGGCGGGTTCTACTACCTTGACCAAGTGGGTACTATCATTGAGCCAGTTAGCTACCCATCTGGTAACCTAAAGGTTGGTGCCTAGCTGTGTAGGTGTATGTATCTTGGCTGCCTAGGGATTATTGTGAGAGAATTGGGCTAGGTGAAGGTAGACATTGTTCACCATCTTCTTCTCATCCTTGTGTTTGTTGACCACTTCAGAGAGGTCAATCAGGTTTAACAGGCCTGATCTGCCTTTGGCAATACCATGCTGTGTGGGCTCAGGCAATTTGATGTTGCTGATGTCCCCATTGATAATGCCCTTGATATTGCCTTCCATGCCCTTGCAGAGCAGGCAAGTTAGGCTGACATGCATATGATTGGCTGGGTTATGGATTGCTACACTCTTGTGTATAGGGATGACAGTGGCTGCCCTCTGTGCAGATGGGATGACACATGTGCCCAGCTGTGGTAGACTACAGTGCGGAATGGATCTGAGAGATCATGCCTGTGTTCATGTAAGACGCAGCCAAGGATGGTATCAGGCCTATGGAGACCTCTGTGTGTTGCCTTTGAGAGGGCATTATGGTCCTTCTTCATGATGATGAGGGGAGGAGGGCAGGGGTTGTGCATGCACATGTGTACCAATGGAGGGACAGGGGGGTGATGTTTGCACTTCACCTGTCTGCAGCCAGTTGCCTATATCTATGCCATATGTGTATGTGGTGTTATTGATCACCACTACAGAGCAGATGTGTGTGTTGCCTCTAGAATGACAGACACATGTGTGAAAGGACTTGTGATTGGCCTTGGTCTATGAGTCCAGTTTGCACTCAGTGACAGCCTTAGGGTAAATCATCTGTGACCTTATTTGCTTGTGCAGACCAAAGTGACATTGCTTCCAATGAAGCACCTGTTCCTTCTTGGCCTGTTCAGCAATTATTTCCAACCATTATGATATTTGTGTATTGCTGCTGTCCGCCAGTAGGTGTTTACCCTACTTTTTGGGAGATTATGTTGTTCTGTCAGGTATTGCTGAGTCCGTACAGCTATGTAGGTGCACACATAGTATTGTGGTGAGGGCCTGGACACTTCTGCTAGTTTCAACAAATGGGCCATTGGCTGTACTGCTACTTCTACCTGCTCTGAGGGGATTTATAGTCATTTGTGCACAGTTAGTTCTGTTTAACACTGAAAAGGAGGGGAGTGGGCAGAGGAGATGGTGACCTGAACAGTGATGGCTATGTGGTCAGATATTACCAAGGAGGATGGCACTGTAGGAGTACTACAGTGGCTACTCATGTTGGTTAGGATGAAGTACAGTATATTTCTACCTGCTATAGGACTGTTGACTGGCTGATCCACTGTATTGCCATTGACAAAGCTGAGGAATCTATGTGTGTTCATGTTCAGGTGGCATAGGTCATGCACACTATGTTTGGGTATTTGAAGTCACCCAGTAGCAGGGTAGACAATTGAATCCTGACAAATTCCAGCAGGTCCCAATAGGTGTGGTGGGTGTCCATAGTCATGGTTGGAGGCCTGTAGCTAGCTATGATTTGAGTATGTGTTTTGTCAACTGTTAACTGCACTTGAGATGTCTTCCATGAGTCATACTGTTTGGTCAGCCTGAAGGTGTGCATGTGTATACTAAGGTTCATCACTCCACCTCCTGTAGCTTAGCAGGTGTCCATTTGGTGTTTAAATGTATGATGGGATAAGTGACCTGGCAAGGTTGGTGTGCTCCTCCCAGCTACAAAGCGGGTGTCGGTGAATGCACAAATGTCAGCATCCTACAGGATGAGGTATGCTTGCATTGACATGGGTTTCAGGGTAAGACACCTAGCTCCTGTTAGAGCAAGACATCTGCAGAAAGGCACACATCACTGGTGGGCAAAGGCCAGTAAATAGTCTCACTTTATGAATCTAGCTGAAGCACACTTAGTTGCCGGCAAAGATGGTGTCACTGGCTTCTGACAATCAAATGTATGCTAATATGTTATGACTTCAGTCTTTAATGGGTTACCAGTGATGTGCCAGATAATACACAACTGTATGAGGCATTGACTACAAATATGAGGCAGACATGTGGTCAGTCTGCAAAACTCTAGACAGTTGTCAGGTATGGACTCAGTATATCACATACAGTTCAACCCACACATCTGCACCTGTTGTGTACTATGTAAATATCATGTATAAGTCTCTTACATTTGTAAGACAAGTATATGCATCAGAGTAGCATTCACATGTGACATATGAATAATGACAACATCCCAAGTAGATGGCCTAGCAATGACACACTCAGTATTGGACAACATACACACAAGCAGTAGTCATACATGAGCTGACCTTTGCTGGGATGACCCAGGGGCCACAGATGTGCTCCATGTCAATGCAGACAGGGCAAGCAGGAATGGCCATATGTGCTGGACAGTAACATGTGGGTCCAGCAGGTCTTGTTGTGGCCTAGTGTTTAATGTCCAATTTGACATCATTGCATCCCCCCTTCTGCATTCCATTACAAGCTTATATGATTGACATACCTGTTATAGTGCTGAAGAGTTTCCTCAAAACAATGTAAAAGGTTAGGTTTGTGTAGTCACAGTCTGTCTTTATTTAGATGGGTTGAGACCTGTGTTGTATGGGCAGCAGCTTGCCTTTTGTAGGTACTTCTCATGACCAGGTGATGACCTGTGGAACAATCGGTGTCTCCCACTTCCTACTTGCATCCAGAGCAGCTGTGCTGTCTTTCTATTAGCCAATTCCATAGCAACACAGGGCTATAATTACATCCTTCATGTGGGCCTTGCCCTTTTCCTTGCCTGTGTGGAGGACAGCATGGAAGAGTGGGGCCTACAGCTTCATAGACAGTAGGTGGAAATACCTCTCAGGACAGGACATGTGGAGAAAGCCCAACAACATGGGGGACAAAGCTTCAGAATTGGTTATAGATTGTAAGTAAGTAGTGCCCTTATACACATAGAGGGTTGCTAGATTGACAAGGTTTGTCTGGAAATGCATTTTCTGCATAACTTGATATCTGACAGCGATATGTCTCTGACATACCTCTCGAATGTCCTGATGTCCACTGACTGCGCAGAAGTTTGCTGTTATGTTTGGTCTTTTCCTCAGACAACGTCTGTTATTTTGGAATCAGTAGGATAATGTGAGGATTATAGTCAGTAACTGTTGACAACCATTGATGTTTCAGACGTCATATCCTTCAGGGATGTTATGTTGCAACAAAGACTGTAACACCATTAACTGTTTCAGCTTGTAACACCATTATGTGACATATGTCCCTCTTTCCGGCCCCTTATCCCCCAAGTATATCATGCTTTGTCCAGATGTCTTGTAGTAAGAGGTTCAGAGGTATGGTATATCATTATTTAGTGAATACACCGCAAGTATTATCCCAGTGACTTAGCAGACTCCTGAAAGTGGTATGTGGCAGTGGCCATGAATATGGTCCCACACCCTGGACATTCTGTGGAAATCTGCACAGTTGAGAGTTATGTATGTCTGGCCATTGTTAACAGACTGCCAAGATTGTGTAGCAGTGTTGTGTGTAAATGTTTGTTGGGCTGAATAGAGAGAGTAGCAGATGTGAGTGTCACAGATCCTTTTTATATCTGCCTATGCATGCTGCTATGGTTGCTGGTGGCCAATCAGGTGTATATGTTTGTAGGAACAGACTGAGAAATGTCCTGTAACATCTCAGGATTCCCAGTAGACTGAGAGTTGGGCCAGTATATGTCGGTGTAGTTTGTGACTGGCAATCAGGGTATGTCTGTTCAAACAGTCATTCTACTCTAAAGTTCATTTGGGGTACTAGTATGTTGCTGTGACTGTGGTGCAAATGGTTGTGGGTGGACATTTTTGCACCAATATTGGTTTTCCCCTAGAGTTTCATCCCTATAGTGCATGATATATTTGGATATGCATGGGTAATTCCCCAGTCTAATATGTGGTAATGTCATGTTGGTCTTACTGTGGTTCAGAAGGTGCTAAGTGACATGGCTGGCAGCTGTCATGGGTTTTTCTATTCTGATACTTGACTGCAGTCATGCCTCTCCACTGTCCAGATGTCTAGACACTGTCCAGATGCGTGGCTCATATGTTTGGTCTGTTGCCCATAACAGTTGTGGGTTTCTGACAAATCACTGGGATGATGTGAGCATTGACATCAGTAAATAATAACATTTATTTGTGTTTCAGACCTGAAATCTCTTTGGAATTGTATGTTAAAGCAAATCATGCCCCTCTAGCAGACTTCCACGTGTATGACAGCCATATTTCAAATATGTCACTATTGTTTGCCCTTTATCCCCACACTTTGTCAGGCTTTTTGCAGCTGTCTTGCAGTAAGCGGTTGTTTTTATATATATATATATATATATATATATATATATATATATATATATATATATGTTGATAGAAGCCGTGGTGGTACAGTGGTAGCATTGTTGCCTCACAGAAAGAGGTTCTCCTGTTTGATTCTTTGCTGGAGTGCCTTCTGTGTGGAGTCTGCATGTCCTCCCTGCAGTCAAGTGGCCTTGAAAGACATCTGTGAATGGGTGTGCCTTTGCTGAAGGTTGGGCATTGGGCTGGAAACTCGGCACCATAAAAATCGACTGGCAATCATTAGTGGACTGGAGTCCTGCTGTGGCAACCCCTAACTGGGAAAAACTGAAAAGAAAAACAATGTATATATATATATATATATATATATATATATATATATATATATATATATATATATATATACACAAGTACTATGGATATATAATTTTCCCTTATGTTAAATGACTGTCGTGAATGATATGTTTGTTAAAGCATTGCAAATTCCTATAGCTCAGATGGTATAGAGGTATGTTGTTGTGATTGTTGTGCATAGGGTCCTGGGCTCCAGATTTGGAAATGATGATTTTTTTATTAATGTTAAATGACCAGAATGCAGGATATGTTTGTAATAGCATTACAGATTCCCATAGCCCAGATGGTGTAGTAATACATTGTTGTAATTGCAGTGCACAGCATCCTCGGTTCAAGACTTGTCATGGCTGGTCATTTTGTTGCTGGGCAGAACAAGGGCTGATGGAGACAAAGTGATTTAGGCACTTTTAAGCAGTTGTAAGTTGGTTTGCAAGGTTTTGCATGAAGCTAAGCAATGCTAACAGACTGTTAAGCCCTCTTAGCTTCACTTAGCCACGCTTACTCTGGCTTACACCTGGTCTAATTTTAATTAAAGAAAAAAAAAAGGTGACAGGAACGTGGTGAAATGGGGGCAAGCAGGGGGTAAAACATTAGGAAAAGCAGCTAGGGATGTGCAGGATGTGTGTCTGAAAGGACCATAGCTCTACATTTCTTCTGCAGCAACAACTGTAAATAATGTGTAGAATTTTGAATTTACTGCCTCACACCCCACAGTGAGGGGTGTTGTTGACAGACTTTTGCAGAATAATCTGTGGGTAGATTGATTAGTTTCCCTTTACATGGGGCAAAATGTTGAGCTATGTATGGGGCAATGTTTTTTTTTTGCGGAACAGATGCCCCTTTTTTAAGGTGAGAGTGCAGTGTTGGGGAAGAGCTGTGGGTATGTTTGGGGAGGTAGGTTGGGTATGATAGGTTACATTTGCAGACAGACAAGATAGTGGACAGGGGTGGTATATGACACATGAGAGGGCTAAACACCTTTGATGGTGAGGGTGCTTGGGAATCCAAAGCCCATGCGCCTCTAAATGAATACAGTGGGACTGAATTCCCCACCCATGGGCAGTCACCTATGCACCATCATGGCCCTGAAGGTGGCTGTGCTTGGGGCTGGACAGGAGGGGCAGCCTGTCCCTCAAGGTGCACCAGGCAGCCCTCCATCTGGCACCGACGGTCATCCAACTCTGTCTGGATGATGCTGCCTGCCATTCCCCAGAACTGACTGCAGGTGACAGACTCCTGTCCTTGCCCTCTCCCCTGAGGCAGTTATACCCTAAGGTGGTGCAGGACCAATAGATGAAAAAGTCCCGAGTTGGGAAACAGACATGCTGGGGCCTGGTGCCATGACCAGATGAGGCAGGACAGGTGGATCCACTGGGAACTGCCTTCCCAAATGTGCTATGGTGTTGAGATTTTTCAAAATATGTTGGTTAGTCATGAACAACACAGTTCAAGATTAGTTATAACATCATGCATGGGTGTTCCAATTAACCTCATAAAACAGATTTGAAACTGTTGCATAGCAAACAGAACACATACATTAATGGAACAACAGTATGCATTGTAACAGCATGTCAGTAACATTGACGGCAATAGGCCACCAACAATGGTATTTGAACAAGGTATGTTAACATGCAATGAATTAAATATATGAACAATAGCAGAACACAAGTCCCAACATAAGGTTTGGGGAACAACATACTCATAGTATATGAATTATAGTACTGATCCAGATAAGGGGTTGGGAGAAAGACAAAAAGTCCATTAACAACTTTTTATGCTTCTATTTTCCACAACAGTACTGCTCTATGGGTCTGCCTTCACTTTACATCTACCTATGGCCCATAGCATCTGTAGAAGATACATACCTATTAAAAGTTCAGCCTGGAATAGTATGGGACAAACTGTGACAACTCTGGTTACATGAATAGAAGAGACTCGTACATGTCAGGGTTACATATCTGGCATAGAATGGATACCATGAACTGCTGTTATCTGAGTTTGCTACTGGCATACTTCAACTGGTTTCCTATCTGTGTCCAGGATTATTGGCAGCAGTGACCACTAGCGGTGACAGTGTGACACTAGAGAGACATGTATTGGTAAGAGTGCATGTTGTATGTACCTATCCTGCTGTCATTTGCAGGTATGTGGTGGGACAGTTGAACAGTAGTGCACAGTTTATTATTATACCCCTCATACAGCTACTGCCAACATTTCCTTACCTGTAAAACCTGTGGGGAAAATATCTGTTAACACTACCTGACTGTTTTTACATTCATTCCTGATTCCTTGTGTATAGATATGCACACATCTTAGTACCACTCCCTGGATTAGAACCATGTTTGGGTGTGCAAAGTAGCAACTAAGGTATTTCTCATCACATTAAGCTACTGGAAAACTATGGTTGCTTTCTTCAGTGGATTCTTCCTAATAGTCTCTTGGTTACACAGTCTGAACTTGTAATCCTGTGATGCATGCATGACAGATAGTGTACTGTGTATTAGTCCTTTGAATTACTATAATCTGAAAAGCAAAGGTTAACACAAGGCAATTCTGCATGGAACACACTTTGATACATTACACATTACTATTCAGGGTTCAGAGCTTAGTGCAATATATATTTCACATTTCATTTATATCTTGTTTTACATCTCCATTCTAAATCTACAGCAACATACCAGAGTAAACACAACAGTTTGTGTTATTGATGTTTATTACAGATCAATATTAGTCTGACAAACTTTATTTATTTAGTTAACACAGTATCAGTATACCTGCTAGCAGTAAACAATGCACTCCTTCTTAGTTATTTGCACAATATACTGTGAAATACATTTTTATTCACCAGCCTGTCTGTGCAGCCTCAGCAGTCTGTCGGCATGGCCATCGATATTACTAGCCCTCTCTACTGCAACTGTAGGGGAGAAAAAACAAACATTATGCATACCTGTCTATCACATCTTCAGGCTAGAATTTGGTACACCTATATCTGTGATACTTACAAACTGCTGGAGCATGGTTGTCTCTGGCATCTTGGATCCACTGGTCCAAGATCACCCCTTCCTCTGCTTTAGGTCGACATAGTGGTGCCAGACCTGCTCACCAGTTCAGTGGATGCCAGTAACACTGGTGAGATCATGGGCAAGACAGTCCCAGGCCTAAGCTTTATACTGTGAGCCCTGGTACTGGGCCTGCAGCAGCCTTTCATCATGGTTACTTACGAGGAGTCCAGCTATGACCTTGGACTCCAGGATGCCCCAGCGCTGCACCCTAAAGTGAGAACCCTCACCTACGCCAGCCATGGTTCCTGCACAGGTTGAACTATAACAGGTACTGGCTGTGTTCCCACCTGCACAGTTTAAATAAGGCCATATTCCCGCCTTTGCTGTCATTGGTCGATTTTGAAAATGTTGAGCACACCTTAGCAGTATGCAAACCCAGTAAGCCGATTTTAGCAATGCTTTAAGGGGAAATTGTTCAGCACTGCTTAATAGTGCACAAATCTGCTTAGCTGAGCTGACTACTGCTTAGTGTTCACATCTAAGCAGTGCTTAAACCAGCTAAGCATTGCTGAGCACTGCTATCCATTGCTCACTATTAATTTTTTAAAATATCAGAATAATGACTTTATTTATTAAGTACTCAACAATTAAAATAAAAATGACCACCTCTGACCAGGTACCCGAGTCAAGTAAACCACAGAGTCCAATGAGTAAAAAGTAAAGAACAAACTCAGATAATGGTTCTGGTTCCGGTATAAAAAAATCCTTGTTTAATGAACACGATTGCAACAATACACAAGTGCTTTCACAGTATGCTTCCTCAGGTGTTTAGAGAAAAGTAAATTTCTACTCACTTAAATACTATCCTATTTGCTGTCACATGATGCAGAAGATCACATGATAGAAAATAATAAAAGCATAACACATCATAAAATCATATACTCAAACAAAATACATAAAAAATCATAAAAATTCTTACAAACAATATAAGTTTACAAAAACATTATAGAAACAACTAATATGTATAAATGCACATATGAAAGAGTGTGTAAAACATACCCCACTACAAAGGAAATTCAGCCAACTACTATATCATAATCATCCAGGTAAATGTCTAGATTTTACTTTAGGTCTGAGGGGTATATGTTCATTTAATCCATGTCCAACATCCTCCTAAGCCTAAGTATCCATCTAGCTTCAAAAGTTGGTTATGTTTTACACACTCTTAATAATTAATAATTACTAATAAAAACGACCACCAGTGAAGAAAAAACAAATAAAACCAAACACTGGAGCAGCAGAGGAAGACACCAGTCAGGAATTAGTATAAAAAACTCTTTACTCAACGCTTTTGTCAGAATGACTTCTTCAGAAATACAATTACGGACATTTTTACACAGACTTATATACTTACACTCTCATATCCCTCCCAATAATCACATTAAATTAAATTGAATTGCTTAATTGACAATCAACTTCTCAGATAAAAATATTAAAGTATGTAGTAACAGACCATAATATAATAAACCCATTTAAACACAATAGATAAAAATATATGTATATGTGTTAGATCATAAAATATGAATAGAAATCAACATTCTATTTACTATCTGATAAAAAACATTTAATATTAATAGATTCATTAAGGCCTGGAAAACTATCAGCACCCAGTCTAAGCTGCCCTAATGATTCTTTTCACTCTACTCTGTTTTTTATATTGCCACCTCTTAAATCAATGTCAACTTGTTCAAACACACTGAAAGTAAATTTTTATAAGAACTACAAATTACAGAGTGTTTAAACAAGGCGTTATTATCATCTTTAGTTCTAATGGCGTAATAATGTTCTTTTATGCATGTATTAAAATTCCTGGTAGTCATACCCATATAAAATGCAGTACAGCCTGAACATAAAGCAATATACACTAAATTGATGGACTTAGGTTCATAGGTTCATAGGTTCATAGGTTCATACTAGGCTATCTGCCCTAGGGCATTTATAAGCCTAGCCAGAGTGTGTGTGGCTTTCACCACCCCTTAGGATGAGAATACTATTCCCATTAGTTTGCTGTGCCTCTGTCCAGCAGTGACACAAAGATGATTCCCAGGGTAAACCTACGATCTCCCATCCACTCGTCAAGATTTCTCTTGAACAGAGTCAGTGAGGGGCTCTGCCTCACATGGACTGGGATTCTGTTCCATAGTGTAGGGAGTCTCTGGGTGATGAATCTGTCCCTCCAGCACGTCCTATTTATATCAATGTTGAGGTTTAAGTCTCTTGCTCTCGTGGCTCTGGTGGATTTGGATTTTTTGAGGTGGAGCATGTCCATTAATTCCGGGTTGGACATGGCCTTGTATGTCAGGCACAGATCACCTCTGAGCAGACGGTATGCGACTGAATAGAGCTGGAGTTTCTTCAGTCGAGCATCGTATGACATATGTTTGAGCCCCTTTATCCTTTTGGTGAGGAACTTTTGGGGTCTTTCCTACTGCTGCAGGTGTTGGGTAAGGTACATTCCGAATGGGGCGTTGTACTCAATCATTGGTCTGATAAGTGAAGAGTACAGGGGTACAATGACCTCTCCTGATCTGGATGTGAATCCCTTCATGATCAGGTGGGCAATGTAGAAGGTCTTCCTAACCACTTTGGCAATGTGAGTGTCAAAAGAGAGGTTACTGTCAACTTGGGTCCCCAGGTCCCTGATAAGTTCTTCAGTGTTTAATGGATTACCACCTATGTGGTAATTAGGGGTTACCTTGTTTTTCCCAAAGGGTATGACTATACATTTTTTGGCATTTAGCTTAAGGCCATGGCTCTGGCACCAGTTATCCATTTCTATGAGACCTCTCTGGAGGATGTCTGTGTCTGATGGAGTGTCAATTATGGTGCCCAGTTTGCAGTCATCTGCAAATTTTGTCAGCCACAATCCCTCTATGTTTGCCTGCACTTCAGAAAAATAAATGCCGAACAAGAGGGGGCCCAGGACTGAGCTCTGTGGGACACCGCCGTGACCGGCTTAGAGTCTGACATGGCACCAGCAACTCTAACCCTGTGTGTTCTGTCCTTGAGCCAGTTTGCAACCCATCTTGTGACATATGGGTTTACATCTAAGCTAGTGAGCTTTTCTATGATGCCCGAGTGGGGTATTGTGTCGAACGCTTTTGCTAGGTCAAGGTAGGCTGTGTGAACTGCCTTACCCTCATCAATGGCCTTAGTGACTGTTTCGAAAAAGTCGACCAAGTTCAAGAGGCAGGATCTGCCCTTGACAAAGCCAAATTGGGTAGGATCCAGTGTTTGTAGGTCCCCAATGTCTTTATTTATGAGTTCCATTATGATCCTCTCCATAGCTTTGAAGACAAGACTCGTCAAGCTTATGGGGCGGTAATTTCCAGGGTCCATAGAAGCACCGCCTTTGTGGAGTGGGACCACAGTTGCCGTACGCCATTCTTTGGGTACGTATCCTGTAGTAAGGCTAAGATTAAACAGCAGCCTTATGTGTGGGTTTAGTTCCTCATTGAGTTCATGTAGCACACAGCTGCGGACACTGTCCGGTCCCATTGATGCTGTGTTTTTTGCTTTAGAGAGAGCAGCTCTCACCTGGGCATCTGAGATGTTTGGGAGGCTAGACTCTGGTGGGATAGATATTTCTCCTTTTGGGGGGGAGGGAGAAATTTGCACTGAACCTGTCTGCCAGTATGTTGGCAATGTCTGTGGGTTCAGTGATTTTTTTATCATTTTGGACTAATTCTGAGCATATCTGGGAGTTTCCACCCAGGTTTCTAACATAGCTAAAGAAGGGCTTATGATTGTCTTTTGTGTCATTAGCGATTTTTCTCTCAAAGTTGGCCTTGGATGATTTTATGAGTGATCGTAGTTTTTTGCTAGTATTGATCAGAGATGCCTTCCCTTTTAGGGATTTTGCTCTGTCATGTTGTAGCTTTCTCCTCTTGTTGTAGAGTTTGTTTATGGCTGGAGTCCACCAGACCGGGCGCCTGCCTTTGGTGGAAAGGGTCTTGATTTTATTAGGGATTGCTTGATCCATACATTCCTGGAGGTGCTCGTAGAAGGCATTTGCAAGGGTTTCAGCAGTGTGGGTTGTGGTTTTCACTGGCTCGGGGGCCTTGAAGGATACCACTCCAGTCTTAAGAAGCGTGAAGTTTGCTTTTGAGAAGTTCTTCACTGTGGTCTTTTTTGCTGGGGGTGGGGGTGGGATGTGGATCTCCAATGAGATTAATTTATTGTCTGATCTCACCAATGAGGGATATACTTCCGGTGTGGAGCATTTTGTCCCCATGTTTGTGATGATCAGGTCTAGTATATTTTCCTCCTCTTGTGGGAATGGTGACTAGTTGTTCCATAGCATTTGAGTTTATGAACTCCAGGAACCTTTGGGCTAGGGTGTTGGGGCTTGAGTAATGTCCCCAGTCTATGTTTGGGTAGTTGAAGTCACCCAATATGATGGTGTTTGGAGAGAAATTCATACTCTCCAGTGTCTTCAGGAAGGCTGTGTGGGTTTCTTGAGTTTGAGAAGGTGGTCTGTAGCATGCTACAAACTGTAGGGCAGTTTTACCTATGGTTAATTGCACCTGGATGGTCTCCGATGCTTCGTGCGTTGCCACTACAGTTGCATTCACTGACTTACAGTTGAATCGTCCTTGTACACTAACAGTTCTATCTAAATGGGGTACATTTATGAAAGGTCCCTCATGAATGTATCTACAGGCACTGCAACAAAAGCATTTAAACATTCCCCTAGGTTTATTTGATATGGGCATAGATTTCAGATTGTCATTATTTTCTAACAAGTTCTTAATACTGTTTAATTTCCTAAATACAAAACTGTGTTTATTACCCAAAATAGTAAATAATTCGTTGTTGCCTGAAATAATCTTCCAGTTGTCTGTGACTACTGCCTTAGTTTTATTGCTGTCAACAGACATATTAATAATACATCTAGGCACATACGGTCTACACAGTAAGACCTACATTAGTACTAGAAGTAGACTGACAGTTAACATTCTTAACTTACAACCCTTGGAATAATATTGGGGAAAATTCAATATTCCTTCTGTTTGCAATATCAGTGCTGATGTCACAAAGTAAAGACAAGGGATAACTTCTAACCACAAACAATTCAGTAATAAAATCAATTTCTTCATGAAATACCTTGTCATCAGTTGTCATATGAGATGCTCTTATGTATTGATCTTTAGGTACATTATTCTTAATATACATAGGATGATTACTACCAAAATGCAGATGATTATTTACATAAGTAGCTTTCCTATGAATGCTACTTGCAAAGCATTTACTAATAGGATCCCATTCTAAACTTACATGCAGGTAGTTTATTTTATTACCAAAACCACTTAAAGTAAATTTTAGAAAATCACAACTAACATTATTTGTGTCATAAATGTAGCGTGGTTAACTTAGGGGCCCTTTATAATAAAAAAAAAATCATCTATGTATCGACAATAGAATAGTATATCAGTAAAGAGACCCATAATAGATAAAATTTCTTTCTCCCACCAACCCATTACCAGACCAGCAAAAGCTGGGCCACCTTTGCCCCCATTGCTACCCCTCTTAAATGTTTATAACTTCTTTTGTCAAAAATAAAAAAAAATGTTATCTAATAACAGCTCTAATAAGGAGCAGCATGTTTTTACTGTTGAAGTACACCAACTAGTATATTTTGTAAGAAAATTAAGCACAAAGTCTAACCCTTCTACTTGTGGAATGCAGGTGTATAAAGAAACTACATTAGCAGTTAGAATAAAAAAATTGTCTGTACCATGACAACTAGAATCTAAATATTGTTCATGAAACAGTCTGATTTGTTCCAAAAAGGACCAAGAGTCCTGAATAAAAGAAGATAGTTTCTGAACTAGAGGGTTTAAAAGTTTGTCCAAGTGCAATGGCAAACCCTGAGTAATACTTCCTGATGAAGAGACAATGGGCCTAAAGGGTGGATGAGTTGCATTCTTGTGAATTTCTGGTACACCAAATAGTATACCCAACCTAGGACTATCATTGACCAAAAAATCATAAATATCAGCTGTGATTTCACCACTCATTAAATGGTCAAACAGAGCATATTTGACAAATTTATAACTACTATCTATGAAGTCTCCATTGATTTTCATGTACTCATTTTTATTATTTAAAAGTTGTTCCATTGCCTTAATATAATCAACTGTAGCCATCACTACTACACCACCTGCTTTGTCACCTTTCATAAACCTGACACTATCAGTGTGTTTTAGTTCATATAAAGGTTTCTTTTCTTCACTGTTTAAATTAAAATATACTTTGTCAGGCTTACTGTTTAACATTGCATTAATGTCTTTACTACAAAAAGCTTCAAACACTTTTAACATGCTATGTAAAGCAGGATTATAAGTGGACGGTTTTCTAAGGGCAGTTATGTAAGATGCGCTCACATCTTTAAAAATATATGTCAAGTTTAATTTTCTAACATATAACTTTAAATTAAGCAATGTATTTGCTAAATCAGCTCTACTAATAGGAATGCAATTAAGTCCTACTTTAACTACCCTTAAATGAACATCATTAAAAACAAACTTTGAAAGGTTATAAACTTTTAGATCACAGTATGCACTAGAAATCAGTTTAAAACCTACAAAATTGTCCATAACTATTTCCGAAACCGGCTCCATCCATGTCCCTGCTTCATTCGTGTTGTCATCATTGTTCCAGTGCTGTTTTTTGAAGTTTCTTTGTATTTATTAGACCCAGAAGCAGCTGCAGAAGATGTATTTGCATTCACAGTGTTGTTTTTTGGCGTAGTGGAGTTGTTAGAGCTGTTGCCATTGTCTTGTAAATGACGTACCTCATCAGATGTAAGAGAAACAGTTCTAGTGGCTATAGCAGTAGATTTTAAGGTGGAATGCCCAGTTTTTAAGGCAGAACTATATGAACGTTTGTTGATAGTAGTAAAAGAGGGTTTATATTGTGATTTCTTTACAGATTTGTCATTAATAAAGAATGTATTGCCCTCTTCATAAGCTAAGTCTCTATTGATCTTTTTGAATTTTCTTTCAACAACTAAACGTTCATATTTGTCACCAGATTCCAACATTTGTTCATATGGACTGGCATTACTGTCAGAATTAAGAAATTGTTTGCATTCATTGTCCAGGGCTTCTAGCTCTGCTTTTAAGTCAGCTAGTGTATCTTTATTCCGCTTAATCAATAATTTCAAGAAAACAAGTCCTGCCAAATTAAAAAAGGAAGCAAGCTCTTTAAAAAACGGATCTTCCTTAAGAACTCCATTCGGAGCCTTTAAGAACCTTAATCCTTTCGGAAATATTTGTAAAGCTATGCAGTGCTCAAAGTACTTGTTTCTATATTTTTTAAGCCCAATTTCCAAATGAAACAGTTTATCACATATGGCACTATTGTCATTTGTTTCAGTCACTTCTTCTTCACTAACTAAAGTGAAGGAATCACCTTCTGAAACTAAAGCAGCTTTGACATTTTTATAAAGCATAAATTTACTATTGGCAGGACATCCTTCATCCATATTAGACAAAACAGTACCTTTATTACTAGCTGCTTAACCTGATGAAATAAGCCCTTGCTGTGTGGACAGAATGCCATTTCTGTTGATCTTTTCCATCAATGCAACTAAAGAAGTCTGTAAACTGTGAAGTTCTGCAAACAGACCTGCCAGCTCACTTTGCTGGCTCTCATCAACAAGAAGTAAGGGCATGTTTAGCAGGTCATCCTCTGGAGCTTGAGCCATACCAAAACCACTAATAAAAATGACCACCAGTGAAGAAAAAACAAATAAAATCAAACACTGGAGCAGCAGAGGAAGGCACCAACTAGGAATTAGCATAAAAAACTCTTTACTCAACGCTTTATTCAGAATGACTTCTTCAGAAATACAATTACAGACATTTTTACACAGACTTGTATACTTACACTCTCATATCCCTCCCACTAATCAGATTAAATTATTTTACACACTCTTTCATATGTGTATTTATATATATTAGTTATTTTATAAAGTTTTTTGTAAACTTGAATTGTCAGTAAAGATTTTTATGATAGGTTTTTATGCATTTTGTTTGAGTATATGATTTTATGATGTGTTATACTTTTATTATTTTCTATCACGTGATGTTCTGCACCATGTGACAGCAAACAGGGTAGTATTTAAGTGAGTAGAAATTTAGTTTTCTCTAAACACCGGAGGAAGCATACTGTGAAAGTGCATGTGTATTGTTGCAATTGTGTTCATTAAACAAGGATTTTTTATACTGGAACCCAAAGCATTACCTGAGTTTGCTCTTTACCCTTTTTCATTTATTAAGTGTATATGATTTACTTTACATGACGTCCCTCTATGTGTTTTCATTACATTACCAAGGGGGGTGACTATACTGTATGGGACACTTGTTTATACGTGGGTGGTTTCACGTTATATACACTCACACTTCCATTTTAGACCAACTACACTACCCTGGTTGACAAATATCAATTACTACTTCATTTAGAAAAGAATAAATAATGTTAACAATGCTCTCCTATGTAAAAATAAAATGCCTGTGTTGGTACTTGAACCAGTAACACCTGCATACAAAGCCATGCCAGCATTAGGTGTTGAACTGTATATTTTTATTTATCTCCTATGAGGTGTTTAAGCAATGCTGGGCAGAGGGCCATAGTGTACACATCCACTCAGCTATGCTTAAACATACCTTAGTATGGAAAAAAAAATATTTATGGCCTTGTACAGCTTTGGTACTCTAAGAGGTTAACAGGTATGTGAGGTAGGCATCTGGGCATTCTCCAGACACCTGTACAGTTGAGAGCATTGCCAATATGGCACTTTCAGATGGCAGACATTTGTGTGTCAGTCTTCATACCCTTCAGGAGGTCTGTGCTAATGCAAACTTTTTATTATATCAGCTTTCCGGGTTTGTCAGTGCAATATTTCAAATGCATCACTATTTGTGTGCCTTTGTTTCCCCATTATTTATAGCTTTGTACAGCTCTCTTTGTCTAGTGGGTTGAGAAGTATGTGAGGTAGCCATCTGGGCATTCTGCTTAAACCTGTACAGTTGAGGTCTTTGGCCATACGGCAATTTCAAATGGCAGAAATTTGTCTTTCAGTCTTCATACCCTTCAGGAGATCCTTGCTAATGGAAACCTTTTATTCTATCAGCTTTCTGGGTTTGTCAGTGCAATATTTCAAATGTGTCCTTATAAGTGTACCTTTGTCACCCCATTATTTATGGCTTTGTACTGCTTTCTTGCTCTAGGAAGTTGAGAAGCATGTGAGGCAGGCATCTGGGCATTCTGCAGCAATGTGCACAGTTAAAGGTTATGGCCATACGGCACTTTTACAATGCAGAGGGTGTGTGACAGAACATGTCACACACTCCCTGCATTGTTTCTTGCTCCCCTAGCTATTTCCATGTCAGCAGACACTGAAATGCTCATTTTATTTCATTTCAATGCCCACGGACACTGAAATAATTTTAAAAGTGCCGTACAGCAGTTTCTGAGGGTTCCTATCACATCGTCGAACATTTAGATTGTCGAACGCCTAAACGTCAACACCTGAATGTCAAACACTGAAAACCACAGGCAATTACATAAATTTTTTCCCAGAGAAAAAATTTGCTTGGCCATCATCAGGGATTTGCCTTTTTCCCCGATGAAGAGCAAACTTGGAGTTGGTATATTTGGTTAGGGGGATGTGGAGGGCACAACCCCCCAAGTCGGGGGGTGTGGGGGCGAAGCCGCCCACTTGGTTATGGTTTGGCCAAGCAAATTTTTTCACAGGGAAAAAATTGCGTAATTGGCCATTTACGGTTTTCAGCATTCGACATTTAGGTGTTGATGTTTTGGCGTTCGACCATCTAAATGTTTGATGTAATATAGACATGTTCTGAGTGCATGGGATGTGTTAGATGTGTGTGCACTGCTGTGACATGCCCCCTGCACTCTTTGTGTCTGTTTAGCCTTAGCAGTAGCGTGCCTTCATGAATATGCAAGGTGCATTGCTGTTAATCCTAATGCTACATGGACATGGTTCATTCTGTGCAGGATTAGCACTGTTCCTTCACGGAGTTTATTGAATCCCGGGGACAGTCTTGCACATCTTCACAACCACCACTTTTTCATTCAAACATTAATATTCCTATACAATCCTTTTTACCTTCACTATAAAACTAAATTCAGCCATATGTCGTGCAAACAAATTAAGAGCCCCTCATTTGTGCATTTTCTCATTTTTACTCACACAAAAACTTTTCTCCCAAATGTATATTCTGCTTTTTGAGTTACAACCATATCTATCTATCTATCTATCTATCTATCTATCTATCTATCTATCTATCTATCTAGCTATCTGTACAGACATACATACATACACACACACACACACACACACACACACACACACACACACACACACACACACACACATATATATATAGAGAGAGAGAGAGACAGAGACAGAGAGAGAGAAAGAGGTATACATACGCTAAAAACTAAAGTCCATAATCATGCTTCAGTGTGATGAGTAACATGTGCTCAAAATAAAAACTAAGACCAGATGTAAACTCATCAGTGATTGTTGAATTTCTTAGGTCATTGAGTATCTTATTCCAATTGGAAACCTCACACTGGGAAAACAAATTAATTAACCTGTCACAATTTCTCTTGGTTCTATTCAGTATCAACTGTGTTTATTTATGAGACATTCACATTTAAATATCAAAACAGACATTCATCCAAAAAGGCTTTGTATACCTCTGAAATGTCTTCCCTTATTCAATGGCAAGTCATTGAAGACATGCCTAATTTACAGAGATTTGCTCATCATTTAAGACAACTAACATATTAATCCATCTAGTAAGGTGCATCTTTATTTTCAGTTCTCTTTATATCTGACTCTTAATATGTATTACAGACAGGTCCATTGCATCCCTCCTTTATTGTATGATAAAACATAATTTTTATTCAAAACCATGCATGCTAATTGAGCACAGCAATTTGCCCATTGCAAACTCATCTTTACAAACAAACAAATGTATTCATGAAGGTACTAGGATGTGCACACCTCTTTATACATGTCAGGGTACCTTTTTAGGATTCAGCAACCTCCATAACTGGTGCTGCATGGATATTCATATGCTAATTACCTATATGCTTTCTCAGCTAGAACCACCAACAGGAAGCCATCTATAAGCTGAACAACTCAATAAATTGATTGGCTTTGTAGAGCACCACAGTTTTCCCAACCACATAATTGTACTGAATATGACTAAAAGGTAGTGCTGAAATACCTACCGCATTTCTCCATAAATAAGACCTAACCAGAGAATAAGGCCTAGCATGGTTTTCCAGGGTGGTCATGATATAAGCCCTACCCCAAAAATAAGCCCCAGTTAAGATCATCAACAACACACAATGGATGTGTTGAATTATAAAATACTAATATTATTGACACCTGTTGACTGAAGTTATCATACTCTGCTCACCTTTTACAGACCATTCGGACATCCAACTTTTTCTCTTTGCAGAAAGTCGTAAGATTATTTCCCCAGGAGTCATTCACAATTCTTACTGTAACCCTAATCCTCACTAACACTTGATGTTTGAGATCCTTGGCCCATAAGCACTGGCAACTGTACTTTTATTGGTCAAAATACAGACAACACACGTAAAACATGCGCACTTGATAGTGAACGGGTGTGGTTGTGTCTTCTTAACTGTCGCCATTTCTGTTGCCACTCCTGTCGCGTAAGTCTTCAATTAACCCCCCCCCAGACAAGATGAGTGCAAAAATCAAGAGCTATTCTGTCGAGTACAAGAAAGGAATCGTGGAGGACTCCCAGGGAAAGAATCTGATGGCTTTCTGCAAAGAGCAGAAGTTAGATCTCTGAATGGTATGAAAATGGCGAGCAGAGTATGATAACATCAGTCAACAGGTGGACAAGGGAAATGCTAAGAAGTGCAAGTGTGGATCAGGTCGGCAACCATTATTTACTGAGCTGGAAGACATTATCTGTGAATGGATTGCTAACAGGAGAGCAAAGGCTTTGGTTGTGCGCGGGGTTGATATTCAAGCATTTGCCCTTGTAATGGCACCACAGTTAGAAATATCCCCAGAAGAATTCAAAGCAATCGCAACACTGGCTAGATGGCTTCCTTCAGTGATATGAACTGTCTCTAAGAAGATTGACAACACTGTTCAAGCTGGAAGATACTGAAGTTATTAAACGTGCACTTGCATTCAAGTCCTTTGTTTATGGCATCGACTTTTCTAAATAACAACTCTCCAACATGATTGCTATGGATGAAACTACAGTGTTTATGGGCCAAGGATCTCAAACAACAATTGATCAGAGGGGTGCCTTGTTAATCTATATTCCCTTCGCTGGTCACAAAACTGCACATGTTACCTGTATTTTTTAAATTTGTCTAGATGGAAAGAAAACCCCACCTCTAATCATTAGTAATGGCAAAAAAGATAAGTTTGAACATGTTTCAGGCATTTACATTCTTGACACCGAAAAAGCCTGGTGCATACAAGCAGTTATAAGGAAGTGGGTCGATGTAATCCTGCCACTTGTTTTGTGAGGTGGCGAAAGAGGTCTGCTAGTCTGGGATTCAGCCAGCACTCACCACGCTAAAGACATGAAGAACTTCCTAGCACAGAGAAGAATAGATCAAATAAAGATTCCCACAGGAATGACTGCCTATCTCCAGACTCTTGATATTGCAATAAACAAGCCATTCAAGGACCATTTGACCATAGAACTCAATGACTACATTGAAAATAGAATGTAGAGAAATCAGGATGGAAACTTTGTGAAGCCTAGCCTGCAAGAGGTTGTGACTTGGGTGAAGAATTCATGGGATAAAATCACTAATATCTGTGTTTCCAATGCACTGCGAGCAGGTTACATGGACAAGCAGTGCTCATTTAAGGAGAGCTCTATAGCTAGGCATGACAGATTGGGGCCAATGGTTCTACAGGAAATGGAGTCGCAAGAAATTCAGGCTGGAATTCAGGGGTTGGAGACTTATGACAATGTTCCAGAAGAAGATGACATCACTGTATTTGAATAACTTTTCCATTATTGGGACAACAGAATAGATTGCTTCTGCTTAAAGCTGACAGCAAGCTCTTGTCAGTTTTTTGACTTTATTGTATTACGGTAACATTTCATTATCAAGGGGTAATTATACAGTAAGGCCACTAGTTCCCAGTATTAATTTTTATGACTTTCCATCATTCTTCTCGTATGGTTTGGGTAAGGAATAAAGAAAGCATCACCACTCAAAAAGTGGCATTTATTCACCTGTTTTATTTCCTTCCTCCAATACACTTGTATTGAAATTTTTCTGCACTTTCTGTCTTTCTGTTAAGCATGAAATATTGCACTGTGCAAGCCAAGGTGTAGATATCCTGAAGTTGAAATGTTTGTTGCACTGTTTACGTAGAATTCTCACACAACTGTTAACACGTTACCTAGAACTGTTGCCCAATAATGGAAAAGTACCAAATAAATGTCAATTTCTGTACATGAATAAATGCCGATTTGTGTACATGAATAAATGTCGATTTTTGTGCATGAATAAATGTCAATTTGTGTACATGAATAAATGTTGATTTTTGTACACGAATAAAGGAATAAATGTAGATTGTTGTACGGGGGGGGGGGTAAATAAGGCATTCCCTGATAATAAGCCCTAATGCGTATTTCAGTGAGGGAAAAAGTATAAGACCCAGTCTTATTTTCAGGGAAATACGGTACCATGACTGTGGATCAGGGAATGGAAGGAGTCACTAGACTCCAGAGATAAGATGGTTATTGGAATTAGGGTGGGGAAAAACACTAGCAATCAGGGATACAAATAAATAAAGTAGCTTTATGGCACAGAGATCATAGCAGGGACTGGGATTGGGAAGAAACAATAGACATCAGAGATTCTGCAAATGTGATTGAAGATGAGGAAACCACTGAAGGCTGACTGGTCAGGGGATACATACAGGAACTGTGGTGTGTGTGTGTGTGCATGTGTTTATTTTTAAATATATACGTGTGTGTGTGTCTGTGTGTGTGTGTGTGTGTGTGTGTGTGTGTGTGTGTGTGTGTGTGTGTGTGTGTGTGAGAGAGAGTGTCTGTGGTGGGATGCAATGCCTACACAAGCAATGTTTTACTACCGAGACATGCAGATCAGCAATCATCTGCATGCTGCAGTAGTAACTGTGATTTGGAGACATGCAAATTAGTTTTTTTATCTTGTCATGGCTAACATGTCTCTGAATTTCAAATTAGCTCATCATGGAAACAGGACATTTGTATATCTCACTCTAGACCCTTTGGTGAATCCCCAGGTCAGCCCATATAGTACAGGACAATTGCCAAGTAAAAACAAAAACTTATAAATTCTGTGGTACCGAGAATGCGGCAACAGTATTCCAAACTCAAAATTTGTTAGAACAAATTTTAAGTTTGGAATACAGGTGCCTTCTTCTTGGTACCACAGAATTTATCAGGCTTGTGTTTTTTGTGTTTCTCTGGAGTATTCAGTTTTACAATTACCGAGTAATATGTAGTAAGCAGACCATGTAAGCCGAGAGTCTACAAGACAAATAAAAGAAAACTGATGAAAAAATATTAAGCAAAAGATAGTCATCTGATACAGCTGATCCTGGTGTGTAGGATGATTTTGTTGCACTTTGTAATCCACAGACTGTAGTAAAAGCAGCTTAGACAATGGGAAAAGCTGCTTTTTGGTTTCCTTAATTTTTATAATTTTTATTGGGCTTTCCAACAGCAAAAGAAACAGAGAAAATATGAACAAAATAAAGAAATAAAACAATAAGTTCACATCCATTAGACAATGTGTACATGTACAATGTGAAGTGACACAATTAAGCTTTATTCTGAAATTATGTGCATACTTATATATAGCTAAGACATTTGCTATCCTCTATAAAGCTATTTGCTGACTTTTTCTGTTTTATTTCAGTCCAATTTGCTTTATAGCCTCTTTATTTTGTTCAGATTCCATTAAAAATCTGCAGTTAATACCCAACTTTTTTGTCTCCATCACATTTAGCTTTCAATAATGCTCAACCGTTCTAATCAAATTAAAATTCTCAGGTCTATACTGAATGCTCGAACATTCAAAATTTCGAATCTCATATGGTCGACACCATATGATTGGATTTTTCCATGTTTAACTGTTGTAACGGAGATCTCCATACAACGCGGAATGGGAAGATTTCCCTTTTCTGCACTGTATGTGATCGCAGAGTTGGTATATTTAAAGAGCATGGGGTGTGGGGGTGCAGGGGGGTTTGCTACCCTGCTTAGAGCATTCACGTAGGTGTTTTGTGGAATTTTTTTTTTATTAGATATTCGAACTTTTGAAAGTTTGATAATATGGTGTCACCATATGGTAGTCAAACTCTCAAATGTTCGATTATCTAATATAGACCCCAAATTCTCTGTATGCAAACTCCACATTTAATACATGTGCTTCATTTTCCATTTAATTCTTAATACTATTGTTGTCACAAATGCCAACTGTAATGAGGTAATCAGCTCTTCCTTTTTCCATCTCACGTTTGACTCCCCCCCCCAGTCCCATGGCTTTCCATGACCAATTTAAAGTTTGGAAAAATATGTCTGCCAAACTTTCAGTTGCTTGTCTCCATTTTTCTTGTGCCCTTCAACACTGTCAAAACATACATACCATCCCTGCACCCTAACCTTCATATCTCCAACACTTCATATTTATAATTCCTCTGTCTCTCAATATCTTTATAGGTGGATTGTACCACAAGAAAAAGATCCTCATCTGGTGGTCTCAGACATATGCTCATTTCCTAAGGTGATGGGTATTTTCCCATATTTCATTCCACTCATTTTATGTCACTTTCTCCACAGTGACTTCATTAGCTTTTCAGACTGTGTAATCAGGCTCATCTTTTTGAATTCCTGTATTGCCTGATACCTTTATAAATTAAAGTACCGCTTCCCTTTTTAATAGTGCCCCATTTGTTTCATGAAACATCCATATTGTTCTTCACCTGCCTAGTGTTGGAACTTTCCATATGAGTCCCCATCAAGATATCAAGAGTTAAATGTGCTGAATTCCAGTCAGAAAGTATCTTTGTAATTCTTGATAAAGAAGTACTGTTTCATCTTGCCTATTATCATACACATCTGACTGCCCATCTCCCTCATTTGTTTCCAGTTGCGTAAGTCTTTTTCTTTCCATTTTGTCTGCTCTTGACTGGGCACTTTGTCCTTGACCTCTAACTGGTTCCAAAGTCATTTATATTCAGGTGTTTTGCACATCATATCTCCAAATTGTTCAAGGCCTGTTTCCCAGATTTCTCTAAAGGTTTTCCATAAAATTGCTTTATTGAAGGCCACAACTCTTCCTAAAAAGGGTTGAGTATCTTTGCAGTTTTCAGACTAACTAATCCTTTGCCGCAAACTGAATTCTCTCACCTGTGCGTCGAGAAGTATAAACCACATTGCCCTTCAGAAAATAATTATAAGGAGCTCCTCTCTTTGAGCCCTGTGTCTTTGTGCCTTGTTGATGGAGTCTATGAGAAAAGTCTATGGGCCGGATTCACGATGGCTTGCACGTAGTCTACGAGTAGAGTAAGACCCCATGCAGCCATCATGTCTGACGAGCGATCCACGATCAGCCTGTAGGGGCATGTAAGAGAGTTCCTAACACGTCTCCTACACGGAGAGGGCTGTGATATACAAATTACCTCACTTGAAGCCGAAAGGCATGCAAACGAGGTAAATTTGTGATCCAGGAAGCAGAAACCTGTCCGAGTAGGAGACGTGTTAGCTGCAGAAATGTACTCAGTTGACAACTGAGTACCGTTCTGCAAATAGCACAATGGAGCCTTGTCAGCTCCAAATAAAGGTTGCATATGGTTGAGGAAGCATACCAATGGCCAAATATACGGCCACTGGAAAGTTTCCCTGATGCAAAATTAAAATAAAAATATTTTTTTTCGCCGATTTCCGATGTTTAAGCATAGCACAGTGCCGCGCAAAAGGGGTGCGCTATAAAAATCATACAATAAGGCAATAAAAGCCACAAACATGGAATTTATGAAAATTGTCAAATTACAATGTAAGGGAATAGCAGGCTGAAGACAACATGGCCACCGAGTAGGGGTTGCAAAGGGGAGAAGCCCAGTCTAAGACATGTAACCAAGCATTAGTAGGCAATCCTATGTAAATGAGTGTTAGGATAGTGAATCGCACTTTTACATAGCAAATTAGCACAGTCAGTGGAGTGTAGGAGTAGGATATGGGGAGGAACAGAGTAGGAGATAGGTGACATCACAAGGGAGGTATGTATGAAAGTAGTGCAGCTCATTGGAGGACAGTGGCATCTGTTAGGTGTCAGTTAGACATCATGGAAAGAGGTGTGTCAACAGGTAGGCCAGGGAAAGCCAAGAAATGGAAGGTGTATACTGTGGATAACACCAAAGTTTCTTGCTGAGCGGGTATGCATGCGTGTGCGCGCCTGTAAACTTGAGTAAGACAGAGTGCATGCATGGAAGCGTGAGTGCGCGCGTTTAAGCTGGAGTAAGCATGTATAAGGCTGTTGGAAGACCTGTAAACTTGTTTGCGCTGATGTGCGCGCATTTTAGCCCGAATAAGCAAGTTTTAGTCCGTCTAAGCATGTATGCGCGTGTGTGAGCTGCTGTGAGCGTGTTTGCGCTTGTATGCGTGTTGCTCCGCCTGAGGAAATAGAAAGGAAAAAGGAAGCACAACAAATAGCAAAAAGCTACCAGGTGATACTAGTAGAGCTAGCAGGTGAAAACAACCCAAATCAGGCAATAACACAGGCAGAACACTAGCCTAGCCCAGCCCAGCACTTAAAACTCTGCAAACAACAGTGCAGTTTGTTTCTCACAAGAGACACTGAAACACTGGAGTATGCTACTAGAAGTGAAAACTGAAAAAGCTTCACTCAGACAAAAAATGCTAGGGGCTGCCATTGCTGTTATAAGACGACATATGCAACATGCTGAGGGTGGTGACAATGCAAATGCTGCCGGACAACCGACAGTGAGGAGACGGAGAAGAGTGTACAGGCCCAGGGTCACCAACCAGGGGTTACATGAGCTGGAGATAGTGGAGCACAATAGAGTGGACAGAGACCTCCTGCAACAAATTGTTGAGCTGTGCAGGCCACGCCTCACACACAGAACCAACAGAAGGGAACCCATCCCAGTGGAAACCAAGGTATGTGTTGGCCTAAGCATACTAGCAACAGGTACCTTTCAGGGACCAACTGGTGATATGATGGGGATATCACAGGCATCAGCATCCAGGGTACTGCACCAGTTCCTGGATGCCATGTCAGCACATGTCGGTGATCATGTATATTTCCCCAATTCCCATGAGGTATTGGCCAGCAATATGCGTCTCTTCCAGCAAATAACAGAATACCCTGAGGTAGTGGTGCAATAGACTGCATGCATATATGCATCAAAGCACCAGCCGGTGAGCGGGGTAGGGCCTACATTAACCGCAAGGGCTTCCCCTCCATCAACTGCCAGGTCGTGTGTGATGCCCAGGGCATAATAATGAATGTGTGTGCTGGCTGCCCTGGAAGCTACCATGATTCCCATATCTGGCATCTGACACAGCTGTACCAGACATTTGCCAATGGGGACATCCCACACGGTCACTTAGTGGGGGATGCTGGCTATTCACTGGAGCAGTGGCTGATGACACCCATCAGAAACGCACACCCACCTGAACAAGAACGCCATAATGAGGCACACGCACAAACACGAAATGTAATCGAGTGTGTGTTTGGGTTGCTCAAGTCATGGTTCTGGTGCCTGGACACATCTGGTGGAGCCTTGCAATACTCACCAACTACATGCACCCAAATTGTCATGGTATGTTCTATGCTACATAATATGATCCTGCAAAAACAGCTGCAACAGGACCAGCATAGGCCTGGGCCAAACAGCCCCCCACCAGTGCCAAGGCCATCACAGGCAGAGCGTGACTCAGAGGCGGAACAACCTGAGCCTGCCCCAGTAGGCAGAAGGAGGCGTGTCCAGTATGCTTTGGCCTTGGCAAAGAGCAACGTATAGCACATACACTGGCTCAGTAGGAACCCTGGAAATGATACCACTCTCTGACTCACACATATAGTAAAAGGGAAGCCTAAGTTGACACCACCTGCTTCCAAACATGTATAAGGACTGTAGTATGTGCATCCTACATAGCCAACCCTGCAGTACCACCTGAGGCATGATTACCATGTGTTAAGCAATGTAAGGTAGTGCTAAACAGCATTTACCACCATGTCGTATATGCAAACTTGATGACCTTCAGTAGCATCCTACCCTCACCAAACATCAGGCCACAATATGAAGACAAGATGATCAATTACAACAATTGGCTTAAGTATTGGTGTCAGTGAAAGGGGATTCAATGCCTGTCAACCTGGGATAAGATGCTCGATAAGACATGATGCTTTGCTAGGGATGGATTTCACCTATCACCTGTGGCCTATTGGATATTGCCAAAGGCTCTTGTCACCCCCATAGTGCCTTTTCTAGGTAAGGCTCAAAGACAAACCCACCTCCATAGGCATCACAAAGGATAAGAAAGTATAAGTAATGCTACTCAATGCCAGAAGTCTAAACTGAAAGATGCATGCACTCCAAACACTCCTCAGCATGGAGAATGTTGATATCTGTGCAGTAACAGAAACCTGGTTCAAGCCTCCCAAGAGCACCCTAGCATTAACAGGTACACCTCATACCATGTTTTACAGCTGCAAAACATGGAACAAACTACAAAAGGAGGGTGAGTATCAATATTTGTCAAAGATACCCACAGCCCCAGGTTGGTGGCACAGCATGAAGCATCAGAGACTACCCATGTGTAATCAACAGTGGGTAAAACCACCTTCCAGTTCATAGTCTGCTACAGACCACCCTCCTAAACCCAGTAACCACACTTGGCCGACTGGAGAACACATGAAAATATGAAGATCTCCCCAAACACCATTATATTTGGTGGCTTCAACTACCCAAACATACACTGGGAGCAGTACCCTAGCTCCAACACCCTAGGCCAAAGATTCCCAGAATTTATAAACCAAAATGCTATGGAACAATTTGCTACCACTCCCACAAGAGGAGAAAACATACTGGACCTGATCATCACCAACATGGGGACTCTATGCCCAAGACCAGAAGTGTATCCCTCACTGGTACGATCACACCAGATAGTAATCTCACTGGATATTCACATCCCCACCCCAGCCCATGGACAGAAAATCACAATGAAAAATGTTCACTAAAGCATATGTCACACACCTCAAAACTGAGGTGGAATCCTTCACATCCCCTGTGTCTGTGGAAAATACGGCCCAGACCTCATAACCCTTTATAAACGTATTCTATGAACACCGTCAGGAATGCATGGATCATGCAATCCCAAATAAAACCAAGACCCAATCCTCCAAAGGCAGGCATCCTGTTTGGTGGACCCCAGCCATAAACAAACCATACAATACAAGGAGGAAGCTACTATATGATAGATCCAAATCACAAAAAGGGAAGCCATCTCTGACCAGTATTATTGAAAAACAACATCCACACATAAAATTGTCTAAGGCCATCTGTGAGATAAAAATTGTACAGGACACCAAGGATAATCACAAGGCATTCTTTACTTATTGTAGGAACCTGTGTGGGAATCCCCAGATATGTTCAGAATTAGTCCAAAATGACAAACAATACAACAAACCCACGGACATTGCCAACATCCAAGCTGACAGGCTCAGTGCAAACTCCCCCCCCCACCAAAAGGGTAAGTATCTATCCCAGCAGAGTGCTGGCCCCCTGACATCGCAGATGCTCAGGTAACAGCCAGCCTCTCCAAAGCAAAACACACAGCATCAATGGGACCAGACGGTGTCCTGGGCTGTGTCCAACATGAACCCCAAGAAGAAGAATTGAACACACACATAAAACCACTGTTCAATGTCAGCCTTAACACATGATATGTACCCAAAGAGCAGTGTACAGCAACAGTGGACCCTCTCCACAAAGGTGGTGCCTCAACGGATACTGCAAACAATCGCCCCAGAAGCCTGACTAGGTTGGTCTGCAAAGCTATGGAAAGGATCATCATGGACCTCAGAAATAAACATATTGGGGACACACAGACACTGGATCCTACCCATTTTGGCTTTGTTAAGGGCAAATCCGGCCTCTTAAACCTGGTTGAGTCATTTGAAACAGTCACCAAGGCCATTGGCGAGGGGATGGTGGTCCACACAGCCTACCTGGACCTTGCAAATGCCTTCCATACAGTACCCACTTGGTCATCATAGATAAGATCACCAGCTTCAATAGAAACCCCTATGTCACTAGATGGGTTGCAAACTGGCTCAAGGACAGAACCCACATGGTCTGAAATGCTGGAGCCATGTCAGACCACAAACCAGCAACAAGTGGCATCCCACAAGGCTCAGTCCTGGGACCTCCGTTGTTTGGTATATATTTCTCAGAGGTACAGGCCAACACAGAAGGACTGTTGTTGAACAAGTTTGTAGATGACTGCAAACTGGGCGCCATAATCGACCCTCCAGCTGACACAAGCATCCTACAAAAGGGCCTCATAGAAACAGACAACTGGTGCCAGAGCCATGTCCTCAAGCTAAACGTAAAACAGTGTATAGTCCTCCCCTTTGTCAAAAACTAAGTGCCCACAAATTACTACATATGTGGTAACCCATTAAGTATGGAAGAAGTGATAAGGGATGTGGGGACCCAAGTCAATAGCAATCTCACATTCGACAACCATGTGGCCAAAGTGTTCAGATAAACATTTCATATAGTCCACCTAATCATGAAGGTAATCATATATACATCAGTGGAGGTCATTGTGCCTCTTAACTCATCCCTCATCAGGCCCATAATTGAGTACAATTACCCTTGAGGGATGTAACTTTTCAGACACCTGCAGCAGCTGGAAAGACCAAAAACGTACCTCACCAGGAGGATCAAAGGGCTCAAACACATGCCATTCACTGCCCGGTTAAAGAAACTGCAGCTCCACTCAGTGGCATACTGCCTGCCCAGAGGCGATCTGTGCCAGATGTATAAAGCCATGTCCAACCTGGAATCAATGGACATGCTGCACCTTGGAAAATCAGAATCCCATCAAGCTACACGCTCAAGAGACCTGAACCTCAGGACTGAAATAAATAGGACATGCTGGAGTGACAGATCCATAACCCAGAGGCCCCCCCACTCTTGAGTAAACTCCCACTCCAGGTTAGCCAGAGTCCCTCATTGACTCTCTTCAAGAGGAATCCTGATGAGTGGATGGGAGATTGTAGGTTTACCCTGGGTATCACTTCTATGTCACTGTTAGCCAGAGGCACAGTATACTAACCATGAAAAATGTAATGGCAAACTCCACTTACAATGTGTGTTGAAAGCCAAACACACTCTGGCTAGGATTATAAATGCCCTAGGGCAGATAGCCTAGTATGAACCTATGAACAGAATCACACACACCAAGTAGTACAACTGTGGTCACTGTGGAGTAATGTTTGCCAATGTCCACCCAAGTTGGTGAATACACAGCAATGTCGGACAAGCCTCGTTTAAGTAGGCCATAGCTGAACAAAATGCAACATGTTCATAGTTGCCCAACTGGCCCTTAACTAGTCTGGTCTGCTCAGTATGAGCATTTACAGCAGTGATGGGACTCAAACCCATGATACTGTGCACCATAGTGAAAGTACTGAACCACTACACCATTACAGTATTGCAGTGTTCAGCCAGTATGAGAGAATGTTGCCAAGTCTTTGCAAACTATCCCATGGAAACCCTGCAAGCACAGCATAATCCCTGTTGAGTTATGACACAAAGGAGTCTGGCAGTAAGAAAGCAACATGACTTCCAACACACACAGTATTAATGTCAATATTGGTCATGTTCACACACAACCACAAATGTAGTGGACTTCAGATCACAACATATGGAAAGGTCACACTGGGCATGCTCACACACTTGGATAAATGAGACACATGTCAGGCAACAAACCATGGAAAGCCTGAACTGGGCATGCTCACACACTTAGGCCATGTCTGAGTATAGCAGTCAGTCACACATATCTGGCAGTTGTATATGTTATGCTAGGAACCTCCCACGATCCAGCAATCCACCCTGTGCACACAGTTAAATGACAACAGACACATATATTAATATAACAGAACCCTGTCATGATCAAACATGTTACGCAGATACACAAGTTGTTCACAGAAACTGTGAAAGCTATGGCAATAAAGACCTGCAAACAGTAGCAGCAACAAATATTGTGCATCCCCAACATAAACATAGGTGCAGAGGTCGATACTAGGCTGTCTGCCCTAGGGAATTCATAAGCCTAGGCAGAGTGTATTTGGCGTCTGCCTCCCCAGTAGAGTAGCCTACTGTGCCTCTGTAAAGTAGGTCACAGAAGGCACCCTTTAAGGCTACTTTGCTGTGCCTCTGTCAAGCAGGGACACAGTGGAGATCCCAGGGGTGAATTTCCAAATTCCCATCCATGCGGCTGTATTTTGCTGGAAGAGGGTTGGTGAGGGACTATGTCTAACTTTAATTGGGATTCAATTCCAGAGTGAGGGGATCCTGTGAGTAATGAATATGTCCCTGCAGCATGTCCTATTTATGTTTTGCTGAGGTTTACGTCCCTGGAGTGTGTAGCTGTAAGGGTCTTGGATGTTATGAGGTGGAGCATGTCTATTACTTCTGGGTTTGAAATGGCTGAGTACGTCAGGCATAGATTACCTCTGAGTAGGCGTTAAGCAACTGAGTAGAGCTGGAGATCCTTTAGCTGAGCTGCATAGGACATCTGTGTGTAGCCCATGATTCTCTTGGGGAGGTACTGTTGTGTTCACTGTAGTTGCCGCAGGTGTTGGGTAAGGTACACCCCAAAAGGGGCATTGTAGTCAAACATGGTCCTGATGAGTGAGTAGTAGAGGTCCACAATGACTTCACATAATCTACATGCAAACACCCATGTGAGAAGGAGGGCTATACAAAGTTCTTAGCAATGACTCTCTGTCAATGTGATTAGAAAAGGAGAGGTTATGATCTATCTGGGTCTGTGGGATATTGCTCTGTTATGTAGTAGATTTCTCCTTCTGTTGTACAGCTTATATATGGCTGGGGTCAACCAGACAGGTCTCCTGTTTTGGAGGAGTCATGGTTTTATGTGGGATAGTATGATCAATGCATACCTGCAGCTGCTCATACAATGCGTTTGTAAAGAATTCTGCAGATTGGTCTGTATTAACCTCCAGCATGGGGCCTCTGAACTATTCCACCCCAGTCTTCACAAGTGCAAAGTCTGCTTTTGAGAAATTCTTTACAGTGATTTCCTTGGCTGGGTGTGGGGACGGGATATGGATGTCCAGGGAAAGTTGATCATGGTCTGATCTTAACAATGACAGTTCTACCTATGGTGTGGAACATAGAGTCCCCATGTTGGTGATGATCAGGTCCAATATGTATTACCCCTAGTGGGTGTGGTGACTGGTTGTGCCATAGCACATGGATTCACAAATTGTAGTGGCTGTAGGGTAATGTTGAGGGCTTGAGTAGTATCCCCAGTCAATATTTGTGTACCTGAAGTCAACCACTATAATGGTGTGTGTGAAGACCTTCATATCCGACACTGTTCCCAGGAAAGCCAAGTGTGGTTACTGGGTATGGGTGGGTGGTCTGAACTTCACACCAAACCAAAAGACAGTTTTGCACAATGGTAGGTGTATATGTATGGCCTGTCATGCTTAGTGCAGTAGGACCAACCCAGAGGTGTGTGTATCTGTGATGTATATGGATACACCCCCTACTTGTGTTCTGTGTCACAAGTCCTGTGGTCACAAATCATGGTATAGAACCTAACCTGGCAGTGCCAGCGTGCATATGTGACCCTGAACTATGTTTCTGTGAATGCACAGATATCGTTATCCCCCATACTGAGGGATAGTTAAAGATGTACATTCTTCTTTGGAAAGACTGATGATGTCAGCACCCTATAAATACAGGAGAAGAAGGGAAATCATTCAGTAATGAGAATAGCGCGCTGCGCTAATGCGTCTGTCTCAAGTATCATAGCATAGTTAGGTAGGGGCTTGAATCCTGCAAATGCTATGGGGGGGGCAGGGGTGTGTGTATGTCTGTAATTCTTTGTGAAAGGAATGGCCATTTTGAAGACTGGGATAATACACTAAAAGATGTACATTCTTCTTCGGAAACACTGATGTTGTCAGCACCCTATAAATACAGCAGGAGAAGGAAAATAATCCAGTAATGCAAATAGCACGCTACGCTAATTGGTCTGTCTCAAGTATCATAACATATTTGGGGGGGGCAGGGGTGTGTGTATGTCTGTAATTCTTTGTGAAAGGAATGGCCATTTTGAAGACTGGGATAATACACTAAAAGATGTACATTCTTCTTCGGAAACACTGATGTTGTCAGCACCCTATAAATACAGCAGGAGAAGGAAAATAATCCAGTAATGCAAATAGCACACTACGCTAATTGGTCTGTCTCAAGTATCATAACATATTTGGGGGGGGCAGGGGTGTGTGTATGTCTGTAATTCTTTGTGAAAGGAATGGCCATTTTGAAGACTGGGATAATACACTAAAAGATGTACATTCTTCTTCGGAAACACTGATGTTGTCAGTACCCTATAAATACAGCAGGAGAAGGAAAATAATCCAGTAATGCAAATAGCACGCTACGCTAATTGGTCTGTCTCAAGTATCATAACATATTTGGGGGGGGCAGGGGTGTGTGTATGTCTGTAATTCTTTGTGAAAGGAATGGCCATTTTGAAGACTGGGATAATACACTAAAAGATGTACATTCTTCTTCGGAAACACTGATGTTGTCAGCACCCTATAAATACAGCAGGAGAAGGAAAATAATCCAGTAATGCAAATAGCGTGCTACGCTAATTGGTCTGTCTCAAGTATCATAACATATTTGGGGGGGGGCAGGGGTGTATGTATGTCTGTAATTCTTTGTGAAAGGAATGGCCATTTTGAAGACTGGGATAATACACTAAAAGATGTACATTCTTCTTCGGAAACACTGATGTTGTCAGCACCCTATAAATACAGCAGGAGAAGGAAAATAATCCAGTAATGCAAATAGCACGCTAATTGGTCTGTCTCAAGTATCATAACATATTTGGGGGGGGAAGGGGTGTGTGTATGTCTGTAATTCTTTGTGAAAGGAATGGCCATTTTGAAGACTGGGATAATACACTAAAAGATGTACATTCTTCTTCGGAAACACTGATGTTGTCAGCACCCTATAAATACAGCAGGAGAAGGAAAATAATCCAGTAATGCAAATAGCACACTACGCTAATTGGTCTGTCTCAAGTATCATAACATATTTGGGGGGGGAGCAGGGGTGTGTGTATGTCTGTAATTCTTTATGAAAGGAATGGCCATTTTGAAGACTGGGATAATACACTAAAAGATGTACATTCTTCTTCGGAAACACTGATGTTGTCAGCACCCTATAAATACAGCAGGAGAAGGAAAATAATCCAGTAATGCAAATAGCGCGCTATGCTAATTGGTCTGTCTCAAGTATCATAACATATTTGGGCGGGGGGCAGGGGTGTGTGTATGACTGTAATTCTTTGTGAAAGAAATGGCCATTTTGAAGACTGGGATAATACACTAAAAGATGTACATTCTTCTTCGGAAATACTGATGTTGTCAGCACCCTATAAATACAGCAGGAGAAGGAAAATAATCCAGTAATGCAAATAGCGCGCTACACTAATTGGTCTGTCTCAAGTATCATAACATATTTGGGTAGGGGACTTGAATCCTACAAGTGGTGTGTGTATGTCTGCAATTCTTTGTGAAAGGAATGGCCATTTTGAAGACTGGGATACCACACTAAAGGATGTACATTCTTCTTTGGAAGATGTCAGCACCCTATGAATACAGCAGGAGAAGGAAAATCATCCATTAATGTGAATAGCGTGCTGTGCTAATGCATCTCTCTCAAGTGCCCTAGCCTAGTTAGGTAGGGGTTTGAATCCTACAAATGCCATGTGTGCATTTGTCACACAGATTGTGAATGTGTTTTGTGTATGTCTGCAATTCTTTGTGAAAAGAATGGCCATTTTGAGGACTGGGATTACACACTAAAAGATGTACATTCTTCTTCGGAAACACTGATGATGTCAGCACCCTATAAATACAGCAGGAGAAGGAAAATCATCCAGTAATGCAAATAGCGCGCTACGCTAATTGGTCTGTCTCAAGTATCATAACATAGTTAGGTAGGGGACTTGAATCCTACAAGTGGTGTGTGTACGTCTGCAATTCTTTGTGAAAGGAATTGCCATTTTGATGACTGGGATGCCACACTAAAGGATGTACATTCTTCTTTGGAAGATGTCAGCACCCTATAAATACAGCAGGAGAAGGAAAATCATCCAGTAATGTGAATAACTTGCTGTGCTTATTCATCTCTCTCAATTGCCATAACCTAGTTAGGTAGGGGTTTGAATCCTACAAATACCATGTGTGCATTTGTCACACAGTTTGTGAAAGTGCTTTGTGTATGTCTGTAATTCTTGTGAAAGGAATGGCCATTTTTAAGACTGGGATACCACACTAAAGGATGTACATTCTTCTTTGGAAGAAGTCAGCACCCTATAAATACAGCAGGAGAAGGAAAATCATCCAGTAATGTGAATAACTTGCTGTGCTAATGCATTTCTCTCAAGTGCCATAACCTAGTTAGGGAGGGGTTTGAATCTTACAAATGCCATGTGTGCGTTTGTCACACAGTTTGTGAATGTGCTTTGTGTATGTCTGCAATTCTTTGTGAAAGGAATGGCCATTTTGAAGACTGGGATAACACACTAAAAGATGTACATTCTTCTTTGGAAACACTGATGATGTCAGCACCCTATAAATACAGCAGGAGAAGGAAAATAATCCAGTAATGCAAATAGCGTGCTACGCTAATTGGTCTGTCTCAAGTATCATTACATAGTCGGGTAGGGGACTTGAATCCTACAAGTGGTGTGTGTATATCTGCAATTCTTTGTGAAAGGAATGGCCATTTTGAAGACTGGGATACCACACTAAAGGATGTACATTCTTCTTTGGAAAATGTCAGCACCCTATAAATACAGCAGGAGAAGGAAAATCATCCAGTAATGTGAATAGCATGCTGTGCTAATGCATCTCTCTCAAGTGCCATAACCTAGTTAGGTAAGGGTTTTAATTCTACAAATGCCATGTGTGCGTTTGTCACACAGTTTGTGAATGTGCTTTGAGTATGGCTGCAATTCTTTGTGAAAGGATTGGCCATTTTGAAGACTGGGATAACACACTAAAAGATGTACATTCTTCTTTGGAAGATGTCAGCACCCTATAAATACAGCAGGAGAAAGGAAGCCATCTAGTAATGTGAATAGCGTGTTGTGCTAATGCATCTCTCTCTCAAATACAATAACCTAGTTAGATAGGGGCTTGAATCCTACAAATGCCATGTGTGCATTTGTCACACAGTGTGTGAATGTGTTGTGTGTTTTGCTTTCATTATTGTATGACATGTTATTATAACAGTAATTGCCATGCACACATCAGGTATGTGTTTGCCACATACAGATATGTACCTGTGACCTTTAATAGTTCCTATGTGTGAAGCCTGCCCCATATGAACACAGTTGTTACCTTTGCCACCATGTGCCGCAGCTTACCAGACCTTAGGCCATACATGTATGTTGGTGACAATGCAAGCTACTGCAGTGAACTGTGCCCTAGGCCAACTATGTGACACGCACCCATGAAAGCTTTGATAGATTAATGTGGGTGACAGTTCATGTCTGCAGTATATGTCAGACATGTTAAAACACAGCAAAGTCTGTGAGTGATGGCCATCCAGTGTAGGTGTATGGCAACTGTTGCCGATATGCATACAGACACCTTCTTGCTTAGGTGATACACAGAGGGACTGCAGAATACCTTTGGAAATGTGAATATCACAGGATAGACAAGATAACACCTGTCCACATGTACACACCATTACCCGTTCTACATGATGGGTGCTACCACCTACATGGTACTGTTTGAATTCTATGTTAACTACATGCCGATGACAATGCCACAGTGGTGTTACAGCAATATACCATGGCTTGGACAACAGGTATCTGTCCGTATGATACCCTTGTGGTGGTTAGCTGTGTCATGTGTAGAATGCATTGTAGGCCACTGTATGTATTTGCAGTCATGGATGGACATATCCATAGTGTGTTGGCATGTACATGAGACTGCTATATACCAAAGGGTATTGTTCCCAGGGATGTGTGGGGCTAAGTAACAATAGCTACTGGTATAGTGTAATACTGCAGGGATATCACTGACACCAGGTTCCTACATCTGTGTATCAGTTGAGGAGACACCATGTAATGACTACCGAATGTCAGGCTATGTAAGCTGTGTATACTACCAGAATGCAGACCATTGACATGTGGAAACCATATCACCCACAGCATACTGTCAAACCATGTCATGTTCCATGCTGACCATGTTCACAAATGTACACCTGCAAATCGGTGATGCAGACATCACACATGTACTGTCCACACCCCAACACATGCAGGCACAGGTACACACAACAGCCATGTAGCACATATGCAGACAGTACACATTGGGAATTTACACTGGTGTATACAAAACTGCAATGACAAACATAGGCAATGCATCATGCATGCTTGAATATACCCACAACAATATTATTACACTGTACTGTTAACAACATGATAATATTACTACAGTGCTATGTAGTTACCCTGTGCATCAGTACCATGCTATCCTGTTCCAGCATCAATGTTACAGATGGCAGGAGGTGGTACAGTTTCATCATATGCACAGGGTGTGTACTTGGTTTGCCAAAGTCTGCCATTGACACATCCAATCGACATGTATGTGTGTGTGTGTGTGTGTGTGTTAGTGAGGGACAACAGTACAAGATGGGGCAATGTTGCTGCGATGTGTGTGTGTATGTGTTAGACCTAGGTGTTAGCATTATGTGTGCGTGTATGCATGCACACAGTTACACCATGTGGCTGCCATATACAGGTGTTTGTGGACAGCCACAGATTGTACCTGCCAAGTCATACAGGTCACTGTCTCTGGCCACGGACACGGTACCTGTGCCTGGCAGGGGTGCTACGGACAGTATCAGGTAATAAGCCAGACTGGGTACTGTCATCAGAAGCAGTGGGTTGTTGACTGGACACATGTCCCTGCTGGGTCTGTCCAGAACCACGTGCACGTGGTCTTCTAGGATGGTCTAATGACGGCACAAACCCAGCATTGCTGGGGCTGGTACTGGCACTATGGGAGCGGCTGCGGGTTTGTTGTCATCCGCGATGACTGGCAGCTGATAATGTTGCTGGCAGACGTCCACGTTGACGCCTTAACCATCCTGCACTGTCCTGGCTCCTGGACATGTAGTTGTGGAACAGATCTAATGTGTCCCCCCAACGTCTATCAATGGCCTTGCTGATGTTATGGATGGCAGACGCAATTCACGCATAGTGTCATTCATAGCGGTGAGATGTGCTCTAAGCTCCCTCAGACCCTGTCTGGTGTACCATTCCATACGTGCCTGTGCCTGCATTACAGCCCGGAACATAGCTGAGGTTGATAGACCTCTGTGGGCACGTCTGACAGGGGCAGTATGACCACGGATGCTCCCATGAGAACCCCTGGACATCTGCCTGTGTGGTACCATGTCAGGAATCTGGCCATGGCTGCTGTGAGGGGATGCATGTGCCAGTGATACCACACTACCCTGGTCAATGCCCACTGTATGCTGTCCCTCAGCTAAGGACATTGGTGACAATGGATGTATCGGCAGGATGACTGTGCGCATTGATGGGGTTGACTGCTGTGTACTGTCAATTGGATGAAAAACGACAGACCTTGTCACACCTCCCTGTGCCATTACACATGTATCATCATTAGCACTATCCCCAGCAGTGGCTTCAGGTTCCCTGCAGCACTCCACCAGAGCAACATCAGAACCTGTGAGAGGAAGATAGGAAACACAGTTTACAAATGTGTACACGATATTAGCACACAGGCACACATGCACACATGCACACATGCACACAGGCGCACATGCACACATGCACACAGGCGCACATGCACACAGGCACACATGCACGCATGCACACAGGCACACATGCACACATGCACACATGCACACAGGCGCACATGCACACATGCACACATGCACACAGGTGCGCATGCACACAGGCGCACATGCACACAGGCACACATGCACACAGGTGCACATGCACACAGGCACACATGCACACATGCACACATGCAGACATGCACACATGCACACAGGCACACAAGCACACAGGCACACAAGCACACAGGCACACTCCTCAGTACAGCAGATACAAACACAGACACACCTGCAATCCAACACATACACAATACTGTTTTAGGGTGGGTGACCGTTTCACAAGGAAAAACATCACTGCACACGTGTCAGCATGCAGGTTATGTGTTGCATAGGAACATGCAGTGTAAGTGTAGACAGCCCTTGTTAATAACAGTATACGTGTACTTGATGCTTGTGTGTAGTTGTTCAGTGATTATCTCCACCCTGGGACACAATGTGTACAAGGACATAACAATGTTGTACAAGTGTTACAAGCTGTGGGTGCATAGATTTGCACACAGACACACACACACACACACACACACACACACACACACACACACACACACACACACACACACACACACACAACACATGATAGTGCTATGCAATAACAGCTATGTGTACTTTTGTGGTCAGTGGAACTGGATGTGGTGTAGTAACGTGAGCCATGATCAACATGCTTCTTTTGGTCAGTCAACAATAATAATGTGTGCCAGACAGGCAGCTAGCATGCTGTACCTGAAGTGCAGTAACATGACTACATCCACAATTACACAGCCATTTGTTACACGGGTGTGTAAGGTGGCCAGTAGTGAGCATTGCCTAACATGAATGTATTATTTGTTCCAGACTGTTGCACAAAGACATGATAGGCCTCTATCCCTCAGGTATATTATGTGTGCTGCATAGATAAGTGGGATGCTAAAGGCTGGCCATACAGCAGATGTCATAATTGGACATGTGTAGCAAGCTAAGGTGTAGTGTGTATGCCAAACATGTGTGTGTTGTGCACATGTGTATCTGGTATGCCTATACAATGTCCAGTACTCTGTTGCCACACATGTGTGTCATGCTCTGTGTATTGCATGTGAGTGAGGCAGCTACTGAGAATAATGGGATATGCATAGTCTCACAGCAAACATGCACAGCATGCATTATGTGTAGGTGCGTTACATGTGCACACACTACACCTCCATATGACATGCACATGTCATTAGCAATAGTATTGTTATAACACACTCACCAGCATGGATTGGCTACCTTGCTGTCACTCCAGAGGGACCTACAAACATATGAGAGTGATTGCCAGTGGCCACAACTGTGCCTCTGATACTGTGAGTATGATAAAGTACAGTAGTACAACAGGTGGCTTTCATAGTTGTACAGATTATGCTCAGAATATCAATCTTGCAGAAGAATGGGCAGGTTAACAGTTACACAAACAGTACACATCTCACACACGCATAGACTACCAGTACAGAGAACAGTCAACTACAGATATGGCATGTTACCTGCACACTCCATTTCAACATGCTAGGTGGCTCCGGCCTCCATGATGACACATGTTTGTGGATGTTCTTGTTGTTGGCCTGGAGCCACAACACTTAGGAGGTGCTCCTCCACACTGGTGAGGGGGGGTGGATAGGTACCCCACCACCTGTGGCAAGCTGTTGTCTGTGGATATCAGACGCACGCTGCCGGACATGTCTAATTAAATCATTACAGTGATGGCGTACCTGCTCATATGTCCGGTTATGCATGCCTATGTCATTTACCCGACGGACAAGTTCTTGCCACAGTGCAGCCCTCTCATGATGGTTCTGGCTGGTCCTGGAAAACAGCACACAGTAATTCTGCACCAGGCCCTGGTGGATCTCCTGATCCTCTGCTGCTGTATAAGGTGGGTTTCTCTGATGCACCATCACCCTGGAAGGAAAAGAAAAATATGTGAGCAAGTCATGTGGCACACTTAATATTCAAATGTACTGATATCACTTCACTGCCATATATAGCATCTGTCTGTCTATCAGGGGATACACATGTTCGATACCACATATCAGTGCTCAGCCCACAACCGTTTGACAGTGCCTGCCACACTCCATACAACAAACTAGTATACACCAGCACTCGGCACACTGTTTGGGATACAATGCACAACCTCACACTGGGGTATGTATCAAGCTAATGGATGAAGAATATTGTCGTCCCATGCAATGAATGCAATGCACATGTACAGTTTCAATGGTAATCCACCCTAGTCTTTGATGTCATACCCCTACCTGACATATGTGCACAGTTGTTACTAAAGCCAGCATACTGCTGTCACAGAGTATACATGCTGCCAGGTACACACACATACCTTGTAACACACATGTGATTGCAGCCATGGTACAGGCATCATTACACACACATTACACCTACATAGAACACAGAAATGTATGACGACACAGATGAGCATTAACTGTGTACCTTGTAGTACTGTGTGCCCCTACTTACAGATACCTATGCATGAGGTATGTAATCTGTGCAGACTACAGGTAACACACCAAACAGTGTTACCACAGAATGTGAACATACACCATACTGTAGTGTTTAGGCCTACAACATCAGGTAGTACAACAGCTCATATGTGAGCTGGATTCAACAGCAGTACCACTTACTAAGTATACATGTATTGCGTCTGCCTATGATGGGACACCACAGTCGTACACAGGGAACTATGGCACAACATATGACAATCTACTATGTTTGCATCCCAATAACTGACACATCTTTCTCTGGCCTCACACCAAGGACACCAACTACCATGACAGACACAAACTCATGCTAAGCTATCACACCTTTACAGACCTTGCACACAGTCAGTGTCACACTTGTTCAATGTCACATAGCTGGTATTGCACTGAGTACATGTGTGTGTGTGTGTGTGTGTGTGTGTGTGTGCATTGTGTCATAGGTAGGTACTATGATATTGGCCTTGGGCCTAGGGCAGGCTAGCCATATGCTACCCTGCCCTTTGGTACACATGTACTGTGATTTTAATTGCTCCTGTGAAATGGTAACACGCACGTGACTCACAGGGCATATTACCTATCTCCATAACATTCATCAGGGGTATGTATGACATCTACTAATGAGAAGCCTTGTTTGTTAATGCTGGGTGGTTTAGTCCAGGGTATGGCATATTTGTGTACAGAAACCTGTACCTCCAGCATGTGCTGTTTAGTGCGGTGACAGGGATTAGGGCCCTAGGTCATGTAGGCTGGATGGATTGTGAGGTGTTGCCATGGTGGTTGGCCAACTGGTATGGGTGTGAGATAACTCTGTATGTCCAGCACTGGTAACCTCTGTGTAGGCAGTATGCAAGGCACTCTAGCTTTGGTTTTGTGAGACAGTCTGCATAGGGAATGTGTTTGTGGCCATTATCAGTCTTTGTTAGGTATGTCTGTGGCCTTTCCACTTGCTGTAGTTCTCATGGGAGGTAAATACTGTATAGGACATTGTGAGGTGTACAGGGGTACACTGACTTACATTTCCCTAGCTGACACACCTTTTGTGATGACACGTACCATGTACAAGGATTACAAGACTAGTGTGCCACTGTGGATAGCAAAGGGGAAGCTATTGTACACCTGTGTCCCATGTTCCCTTCTGACACCTCCAGTGGTAGGCAGGCAACCACCTATGTGGTAGTTAGTGGGTAACATGTTTTGGAATGGGGTATGGTATTGCAGTATCAACACTGGTGTTCTGTCCATGCCTTGGTCACCAGGCACCTGTTGTCCCCCTCTCTCACTCTCTCTTTATATATATATCTATATATATTTATATATATTCATATAAATATATATATCAACATATACATATATATATATATATATATATATATATATATATATATATATATATATATATATATATATATATATATATAAATATATATATGTATATATAGCTATATACACACCGCTATATATAACCATATATGTATATATATATATATATATATATATATATATATATATATATATATATATATATATATACACACATCTATAGACATTCATATCTATCTGTATACATGTATGTATCTAAATTTATATCTATATATACATTTGTCTATTATATCTATATGTATATACATATTCTCTATCTATCTATCCATATATCTCTATGTATCTATACAGACCTCTCTGTCTATGTACATACATATGTATATATATATATATGTATATATATATATATATATATATATATATATATATATATATATATATATATATATATATATACACACACACACTTCTTAACATCCATTGCTGTACATATACATGCACATGTAGGTACATGGACTGCCCACCTTTCATGGTGGGAATATCACTTCTGCAACAGTTGTGAGACATACCATTCTGTAATGATATTGCACACTGTTGTACATAATGCATTATGCTGTCCTCAAGCCATATAGCTGCAGCAGGCCTCACTGGCTCAGTCCCACAGAAGTTCACCACCACATGACATATACCTGCACTGCATGCTGTTTTCAATGCCACACACTGCAACCTTCAACTACATATGTATGTCCAGCCTTCACTAACAGTTGCAGTATGTCCCTTGCTCTATGCACATCTTCATATACATACAGATACAGACTGCTAACACATATGGAGGGTTCACAGTATGTAGATTATTAGATTATGTAGTTTACATTATCTTTGTCTCTGACAGCTTTTTTTGGATTCTGGCTTGCTAGCTTGCTGGCTGGCTGGCTGGATGGATGGCTGGATGGCTGGATGGCTGGATGGCTGGCTGGCTGCCTTGATGGCTGGCTGCCTGCCTGGGTGGCTGGATGGCTGGCTGCCTGGATGCCTGGATGCCTGGATGGCTGGCTGGATGGCCGCCTGGATGGCTGGCTGGCTGCCTGGATGGCTGTCTGGATGGCTGTCTGGATGGCTGGCTGGCTGCCTGGGTGGCTGGATGGCTGGCTGCCTGGATGCCTGGACGACTGGCTGCCTGGATGGCTGGCTGGCTGCCTGGATGGCTGGCTGGATGGCTGCCTGGATGGCTGGCTGGCTGCCTGGATGGCTGGCTGGATGGCTGCCTGGATGGCTGGCTGGCTGCCTGGGTGGCTGGATGGCTGGCTGCCTGGATGCCTGGATGGCTGCCTGGGTGGCTGGATGGCTGGCTGCCTGGATGCCTGGATGACTGGCTGCCTGGATGGCTGGATGGCTGGCTGCCTGGATGCCTGGATGACTGGCTGCCTGGATGGCTGGCTGGCTGTCTGGATGGCTGGCTGGATGGCTGCCTGGATGGCTGGCTGGGTGGCTGCCTGGGTGGCTGGATGGCTGGCTGCCTGGATGGCTGGCTGGATGGCTGCCTGGATGGCTGGCTGGATGGCTGCCTGGATGACTGCCTGGGTGGCTGGATGGATGGCTGCCTGGATGGCTGCCTGGGTGGCTGGACGGCTGGCTGCCTGGATGCCTGGATGGCTGGCTGTCTTGGTTTTTCTTTTTTTTTTTGTTTTATTTTGGTTCGTCTCTCTGTCTCTCTGACTCTCTGTCTCTCTGTCTCTCTCTCTCTCTCTCTCTCTCTCTCTCCCTCCAGTTGCTGCAATCATATTATTGCATGTGTGGACTGGCAGTACAGGCTGCTTTTGTAGGTATCTGCACATGTGCATGTGATGGCCTCTGCACCAATTGGTGGCCAGCATTTACTAATTGCAAGCAGCCTGCTGTGTGGTAATTGCAGTTCTCACTGTGATTTCAGGACACTGCTATAAAATGTTAGGTTAGGTATGCGTAGGCCTTTCAGTTTTGCAAGGTGGGGACCATGCTGGTTTGCTGTGGACATTGTTGTGTCAGTCAGAAGGTTGGTATGTCTCTCATATCTAAGGCTGTGTTGTAGCCACTGAAATGCATGTTGTACTGAAACCTGACTGTTGCTTTTTCCAGTTCACTCTTCTTAGTGTGTATGTTAACTCACACCTGCTAATGCTAACAATGTTTACATGGGAGTATGTACTTTCCTGTGGGAGTTGTGGATTAACTGGTATACAACAGTAGTTCTTGCAATGTGTTGCTATGGCTTCACTATTTTCCCTTTACATTCACTCCTTGAAGGCCTGATATTTGTCTTTACTGGAATGTGTTGCTATGGTTTTCCTATTTTCCATTTACATTCACTACTTGTAATGTATGATATATTTCTTTCAGCAGTAAGCTCTTATATGTTTGCTGTGGCTTGGTGGAACTGCATGCAGTCTGGTGAGCCCAAGGTCTGGGGTTTGACACTTACAAGTGCATTTTATTTTGCTGCTGAGCAGTACTAGGGCCTTGTATTTTGTACTAACAATTATGAATATCAGGCACATGCAGTGCTTGTAAACAGCTATACTGTCATTAGTTTGTTAGATGGCTACATCCTTTGATATTTCTGTGTTGTACTCCTACATAAGGGTGTGCTTGTGGGAGTAATTCTACAGCTATTCACAGAGTGTGTAACAGCAGACAGGCTGATATGCCTGTGTATTTCTGACACTTGCAGGCCTCAGATACTCTCAGGTATATATTTGACCAGCCTTAGGGAAAGGTACATATCAGTGGGATACACCCGTGATATATTTCAGATATTCTGCAGTTGTGACTGTGGGGTATTTTGAACATATGTATTACTACACCATTTCTGACATGCAAGTAGTGTCTACTTTAACTTATTGACAGTCACCATTACGTGGGATACCCCACCTTTCTGCCTACTGTTAGTACATTTCACAGGGAGTCAGTGGGGCACAGGTAACATTTTTTTGCAAATCAGGGACATCCCTGTAAATCAGTCACAGGTGGGAAGTCTGGCCTCATACCTATTCAAATATGGTGGTGTTTATCCTGCTTTGATACTGTGTGGGGTTTGTAAGGTGCTACTGTAACATTATTACCTCCTAGCATGGCTGTTTCTCTTATCACACTAATGTAATGCAATTCCACAAGAATTGCCAGTAAGGATTCAGGGAACAAGCTTTGTGTAATGGCCTTCCTATATTCCCTTTACATTCACTCCTTGTATTTCATCATATATTTCTTTCAGCACCAAGTTCTTGTATATCTGTCGTGGCTCAGTGGTAATTCATGCAGACTAGTGTTTCCAAGGTCCGGGGTTTGAGACTGACAGGGGTATTTTATTTTGCTGATGAGCAGACTACAGGCCTTGTCATATAGAGTGACTAAGGCACCTTTAAGCAGTTGTAAGCGGGTTTGCGCTGGATTGCGCGATGCTTACACATGCGCACACTCACTTAGCTAAGCGCACACTAGCTTAGCTGAGCGCACACTCACTTAGCTAAGCGCACACAAGCGCACACCCGCTGACTACTGCTTAAAAGTGCTTACTCCCGCTAACACCCGCGCTAATTTATTTTAAAGAAAAGAAAATGGGGAGATAGGAAACTGGTGAAAAAGGGGGCACAAAGAGGGTAGGACAGTAGGAAAACAAGCTCTGGATGTGCAGGAAGGATGTAGGGGAAGGCCCATAGCTGTCCATTTCTTTATCAGCAACAGCTGTGCATATGTGTGAAATTTGGTGTGAAATTTGAAACCTTCCACCCCTGAGAGAGGGGTGAGGACAACAAAATATGTTGTACTGCCAATTAGAATTATCAGTTTACATGTCCAGTGGACATGTGTGCGAATCGGACAGCTATGTATGGGGCGTATTTTTTTTGTGGGAACAGAGTGCCCTTTTTTATTTTTTTTTTCAGGTGAGAGTGGAATGTGAGGTACAGGAAGTAGGTACATTTGGGGAGGTAGGTTGGGGAGGTTAACAGACAAGACAAACAAGACGCATACAGGGGTGGAGTATGACACATGTGGGGGGTAAACATAAATGACGGGGATGGATGTTTGGATATCGCAAGCCCATGAGCCCAGAGATGGCAACAGTGGAACTGAAATCCCCACCCATAGGCAGTTACCACTGCGCCTTCACAGCCCAGGCCGGGGCTGTGCTGGGGGCTGGATAGGATGGGCAGGCACACCCTTGAGTTGCACCACCCTTGCCTCAATCTGGCATAGGGGATCAGTCACAGAATGCCTGATCTCACTACGCACCACAGACCGGACCCTATGGAGGGTGAGTGGAGGCTCTCCTCCGGCCACGCTTGCAGAGGGGGGATGAGCCCCATCCCCTGCAGTGCTTCCACCTGAAGGTGGCACAGGGCCACCGGAGGAGGAGGTCACGGCCTGGGCACTGGTGCCAGGTGCACTCGCCGGCTGAGGTGGGAGATGTGGGTCCACTGGAACCCGCCTTCCCTGTTGTCCTATGTTTAGCAGTATTTTATGGCATTTTGGGTTAGTAACAAACAACACCATTCAAAATTAGTTGTAACAGCATGCATCAGTATTCCCATTAACCAAACACCCATGAATTCCGAACATTGAGCAGCAAGCATAACACATGCATATTTAGAACAGTGCACATTCCAACAGCATGCAGGGTTGATTGGTGGCAACAGGCCATCAGGTTTGGATATATGAACGGGGCACATGCATCAACGTACATGCAGATATGTATGAACCAACAGGACAAATGTCCATGGGAATTAATTGTGAATACACATACCCGGTTTGGTGTGGAATGGCATAATTTGTGAAAATAGGGTAAGGTGGAGAAATTTTACATTAACAACTAAAACTACCTATACATATACTGTACATTCCTAGCAGATGCTGATATATACCCCCTACATGTATTAGTACAGTTTCCTGTATGTAACCTTAGGAATGTTGGTGATGGGGATGTTACTGCTACATTAATATACATTCCATTTTTATTCATATATGTTCATATCTGGCTGTGTTCAGGTACAGCATCCTGCTACATTTGATTTATATGGGTCTAGACAACTGTGGATGTTCAGCATTTCATACAACCATACTATTTCCATAATGCAAGGGTACAGCAACATAGCCAATTTGTGGGATGGACACAGTCCATGTTCTGTATTTTATTTAACACATTACACTCTTTGGTTGTGGCTGTCTCATTCATTTCATTATGTCGTGACTGCAGTATACCTTTATTCCAGACTTATTACAGCTTTCTTGGTAGCTTCAAACTGTCTTTCTCACACTCTCTCAATTATTTTATATTTACATTTCAGAATGTACTTAATTCTAGGCTTTATTAACATTTATTACTGGTTTACAACAACCCTATCCAGCTGACTCACTTATTTCATATGGCAGAATTTACAAGGATGTATTTGACACTTGTCTATCTTTGTTGATTGATTACCACTCATTTTCTGGCTGCAGCAGTTACCTGATATTACAATACAGGTGGAAACTCTATTTGAGACTTGTTTAATCTTTATTACTGGATTGCATTACACTCTTTTCCAGGCTGCATCACTTATCTAATCTTACAATACTAGCAGAATCTTTCTTCTAGGCTTATTTGACCTTTATTAGTGGGTTACAACACTGCACTCTTTTACAATCTGTCTCACATATATTCTATGACAATACCAGCTAAATAATTACTAACCTGCCTGGTGGCACAACCTCAGCAGCCTATCAGCATAGGCTTGCTGATTCGCGGAACGAACACCTGCAGCTGTAATATAAAGGAAGTAATATTGGAACATACGTCTCCATACTATAGTCTAGGATAGCAGTTCTTATATACTTAATTACATGGATACTTACTCAGTAGTGGGGCGTTGGGCATTTGGCGGGCCTCCTGGATCCAACGGTTCAGTTGGTCCTCCTTCCATCGCTTCAGGTCCGCATGGTGGTGACGGACCTGTTCACCAGTCCTTGGAATGCCTGTGGCACTGGTGAGATCATGTGCCAACTGGTTCCACGTCTCTGCCTTGTACGCACCCCAGTGAACCTGGACCTGCATGAGTTGTGCTTCATGATCATGGACTAGGAGCCAAACCATATATTTTGACTCCTCAACACCCCACCTTTGTGCTCTGAAGCGACTTCCCTCTCCTGCACCTGCCATCCTGACTGCAAATGGGTACCACAATCAGTTATGCTGTGTATTCCCGCCTATGGGGCTTATATATGCCGGTTTTCCCGCACTTATCTGTGATTGGCCGTATTGGATATTTATCAGCTTAAAAATACCTGCTTTGTCATGCTTCTATTTCCATTCATTCCTATATATATGCTAATACTGCATTTCTCAGTACAACTTTCATGGCTTAGTGGTTCAGTACTTTGACTATGGTGCACAGTATCCCAGGTTCGACCCTGGGCATTGCTTTTTTTATTTTACTACTGTCTAGACAGGCTAGGAGGTGTGTCTGTGTAAAGGCAGCTTTGATACAGCTTGCCCAATGTTGCCCAATGGTAAGCTGGTTGGCGCGCTGCGCAGTTCCGCGCAAACAGCTTATGCTGGGTAACACGTTATTTAGCTATAAACAGTCATATTATGCTGGGTGAAGTGCTGCTGAACTACGGGCACTCATTTTAAGCATGTTAAAGTGCTGTTCATCTCTGGGCACTCATATTAAACCTGTTAAACCGCTGCTCACCTGCGGGTACTCATATTAAGCTTGTTAAAGCACTGCTCACCTATGGGCACTCATATTAAGCTTGTTAAAGCGCTGCTCACCTATGGGCACCCATATTCAGCTTGCTAAAGCCTTGCTAAGATATGGGCAATTATGATCCTTTTTTTATATTTTATTATGTCGGATTTCTTCAAAAATACATGGCCCATTTCATTACATTTTACTTAAATTATAGTTATATATATATATATATATATATATATATATATATATATATATATATATATATATACATATATATCAGGATTGTTTCATGCTTATTTAAATAAAAATGGAAAATGATGTTGTGGGGGCTCGAACCGTGACTACCTCCTCTTTGGCCAACGTCTCTACCGCTATGCTATTGCTACTTGGCTTAATTTGCATATTTAGATCTTATATGCTTTTCAATGTCTGCTAACTGTGGCTGAGCGGAGGGCATACCCGCGCAAGTGCAATTACGGGCAAACATTTTGGAATTTATAAAAAAAAATTAAACTGCTATTTTTACGTTTTACATTACAGTTGGGTTTATAGTCTGTGAGGACATGTGTGGTGTTGTGTTCCTTGACATTTCCGCGGACTTGCTCATTGGTGTTTACTTTCAGGACTCTGACTCTTCTGGGGGCCTGTCCCTTTGCAGAACTTGGCATTCGGATACGCCCCCTACTTTCCTAAATGGACCGTGTTAGCCTAGGGTATGATTCAGCATGCCCTCATGAATATGCATGGCATGCTGACATCATACCGTTAGACTGCTTCGTGAATCTGGCCCTATATCTTTACAGCTAATTGGGTCAGACATCATTCCAAAATACTGTATAATGTGTATAACAAAAGATCATTTCATTTGCATATAGTAAAATGCACTGCAGCCCTCTTTCTGAACACATTTACTTATCACTTTATACACACCTTCTATGTTTCATAGTTAGGTAGGTGGGAAATTCCACTTCCTTAATGTCTTTGACTGTACCCCCTCCATTTTCTTCTCCTAGGATCATAGGATCATAGCAAGTTACTAGGCTATCGACCCAGAGATCATTTCAAGCCTAGCTGTTTTATCCCAATGTAATTCAATAGATATTCTAGTCAATACCCAGGATTGTATTTATTATTGACTGCCCATGTCCAGGAGGATTGTGGGTGCTATCCCAAACAAGAATTTATGATGCCACGTTCACACATCCAGGTTCCTTGTGAACAGTGTCATAGATTTGCTCTGCTTCACATGAATTGGAAGCCTATTCCAAAAATGCTGCAGTCACTGAGTAACAAATCTGTCCCTCCAGCACATCCTATTCAAGTCGCTGAATGGGTAGCTCTAGTCTTGTTTGATTTACAGATGTGCAGCAAATTCATTAGGTTTGGGTTGGAGTTTGCTCTGTAAGTCAGGCATAAGTCTCCCCTAAGAAGTCTATACAATACTGAGTATAGTGACAGGGACTTTAGTCAGTTTGTATAAGGCATGTGTGGCGTCCCTTGATCTTCTTAGTTAGAAACCACTGACATCTCTACAATTGCTGCAGGTGCTTTGTAAAGTACATGCCGAAAGGGGCTTTATACCCAGTTATGGGCCTGATTAGTGAAGAGTATATGGGGGTTATAACCTCCTTTGCTCTAGAGGCAATGCCTTTGCTAATCAAGTGTGCTATGTAGAAAGCCTTCCTTACTACAGTAGATACATGGTGGTCAACGTTAAGGTTGCAGTCTTCTTGTGACTCCAAATCTCTTACCACATCTTAGGTACATAGGGTATTATTATTAATTTGATAGTGTGAAGGGACATTGTTTTTACCAAAAGGAATGATGATGCTTTTCTTTGCATTCAGTTTGAGACTATGACTAAGACACCAGTTGTTGGTTTGCATAAGACCCTTCTGAAGTATACCAACATCATTTGGGGATTCAGTAATTGCACCCATTTTGCAGTTGTCTACAAACTTGGTCAGCCACAGCCCCTTAGTTTTGGCCTGAACATCTGAGAAGTATATATCAAACAGCAGGGAGCCCAGCACTGACCACTGTGGCACCCTGCTGGTGACAGGTCTGCTGGTTGATGTGGAGTCACCCATGTTGATAGCATCTGACCGGTTTGTGAGATAGTTGGCAACTAAGGTTGCCACCCATCCCGTTATCAGTGGGATACTCATGGGTTGAGCTACCTCATCCTGTTGCCTGCTGTGCAAAGTACTGGGACTTGATAAGTCCAACTTTTCGATCACACTGAATCTCCGTGGAAAAGCCACAATTATTTCTGGCTTTTCCACTGCAAATCAGTTACATCACCAACTCTGACATGCAGGCAGAGCTATTCCCTGTTAGGTCCAGGTGTTTTAACTTTGCTACAATTGGCTGCAATTCATGAAGGGGTGGGGACTGGGGCAGGAAGAGCCCTACAAAGATTGCGGCTGTAGAGTGGTTTGTTTTTAGTTCTTCTACAACCACTAAAGAAAAAGACCAAGATTTTTATTTTCTTCCTAACAGTCAAGCCTGCCAGCCAGCCATCCATTCTTCCAGCCAGCCAGCCAGCTATTCATCTAGTTAGCCATTCATACAGCCAGTCATCCATCCATCCATCCATCCATCCATCCATCCATCCATCCATCCATCCATCCATCCATCCATCCATCCATCCACCCATCCATCCATCCATCCATCCATCCATCCATCCATCCAGCCATCCAGCCATCCATCTACCCATTAATCCAACCGTCCAGCCATTCATCCATCCAGCTAGCTACTCTCACCAACCAGCTAGCCACTCCAGCAGCCAGCCAGCCTGCTAGATAGCCACTCCAACTGCCAGCCAGCCAGCTAGCCACTCCAGCAGCCAGCCAGCCATTCCAGCAGCCAGCTAGCCAGTTCAGCAGTCAGCTAGCCAGCTAGCTAGCCACTCCAGCAGCCAACCAGTCAGATAGCAATTTCAGCAGCCAGCCAGCTGTTGTACCCATAACAACATCTCCTTCACCACTCCTGTTTTAACATCATGGTAGAGGGTGTGGCCAGTGTCTATTGGCCACACACCCATGTCCCACTTTGGCCTGCTTATAAGGTGGCAACCCTATTGGCAACCCATCTTGCTAAGTTTATTGGTAATGACTGAGTGTGGGATTGTGTCAAATGTCTTTGCCAAATTGAGGTATGCTATGTGCACAGATACACCCTCATCAATGGCCCTGGTTACATTTTCAAAGAAATCCACCGGACGTAACAGGCAAGATATGCCCTTGACAAAGCCATATTGGGTCAGATACAGGGTTTGTACGTCACCTATACCTTTATTTATGAGATTCATGATGATACGTTCCACAGCTTTGCAGACAAGACTGGTCAGACCTATGGGTCTATAATTCCCTGGGTCTGTTGCTAAGTCACCTTTGTGGAGGGGAGTAACTGTTGTTGTTTCCATTCCACAAGAATAAAGCCAGTGGCTAGGCTGTGATTGAATAAAGTACTTAAATGTGATGCTAGTTTACATTTTAGCTTGTTTAGAAGACAGCCTGGGATGCCATCTGGTCCCATAAAGGCTGTGTTTTTTGCCTTAGACAAGGCTTTAATGACCTGTTTTTCAGATATGTAGGGTGCAGAGGGGGGAGATGGAGCAAGGTTTATGATAAGTTTGGAATAAATAAGGGAGTGAAATTTTGGCTATATCTGTCCACTAGTCAGTTTGCTATCTCTGCGGGATATGTGTGTGTGATACTGTTAGTCACTAGTTCGGCACATGCCTGGGTCCTACCTTTTAAGCTATGTACAAAGCTGGTAAAGGCCTTATGATTATCTTTGGATGTGATTGCCAAGTTTTTCTCAAAGTTACCCTTAGAAGATTTGATATGTTGTCTTATTTGCCTGCTGAGGCTGAAGATGGTGCTTTTCCATTATTGGGCCCTCGCCTTAGTTTTCTTAGACAGCAAATCTTTGCATTTGTTGCAGTTTTTTTTTTTTTTTTTTTTATGCTGGATGTCCACATGGCTGGCTTTTTTTTAACCTGGGGCTCTGGCTTTGATTCTGTCTGGAATAGTCAAGTCTATACATTTATATAAGTGATTGTACAGGGCTTTAGTGTAAGCTTTGGAGCAGTTGCCTCTTCCAGCTGGGGGTGGGGCTTGGATTACATTTATTCCTTTTCCTAAGAGGGTATAGTTTGCTTTGGTGAAGATTTTTAGTCTGACTTCACCCTTTGCGAGTTTTGGTGTTTGTGCCAGTTTGAAGGCATCTGATTTGTGGTCAGATTTAACTATCGGGGCTCTGACAGTTGTTGTGCATCTGTTTGTCATTTTAGTGAGGACCAGATCTAGTATGTTTGCTCCTCTTGTTGGGGTTTGAGCAATTTGTTACAGGGCATTTGAGTTAACAAAGTCAAGAAACTTTTGTGCTGAGTTAGGGATAGAGTAGGTTTCCCATTTGATGGAGGGATAATTGAAATCCCCCTTGACCAGAGTGTTTGGCAATATTTGGATTGACTTCAGTTTGGTTAAGTAGGCCTCTTGCACAACATGATCCATAGAGGGGAATCTATAACTAGCTATGACCTGAATTTGGTCTTACCCACAGTAATCTGAACTTGTAGTAACTCCATGGAGTTATCCAGTCTAACTAGTCGGGAGGTGAGTTTATCTCTAATATAGCTAGAAACACTACCTCCTTTGGTTCTCATACTTTCATTTTGTGGTCTGAAGGTGTGTAAGGCATTGTAGCCTTGCAAGGCCAGGGTATGCACTGAGGTCTTTAACTAGGTTTCTGTGACTGCACAGACATCTACATCATCCAGTGAAAGAAGTTCTTCCAGGGTGTGCAGTTTTTAGTTTAAGCTCTTAGCATTTAGCAGCATAAACCTTATTTTGTTATGGTCGGCAGTTTTCATGTTGGCAATTTTATTTATGAGACCTTACCTAAAAAAAAGGCACTATGGAAGAGGTAAGAGCCTTTGCCAGCAGCCAAATGCCTAGTGGTGTCAGGTGCAAACTGTCTCTGGCAAAGCAGCAAAGTTTGTTGACCATGTCATCCTAGGCTGACAGAAACTGGACGCCCTTTGAATAACACCAAAAACTTATTGAAATCAATAATTTTTGCTTATACTGTGGCATCATTCTAGATGAGGGTAATATGCTGCTCAAGGCTAGGGACATACCTTGCTAGTAGGGCACATACTTGGAGAGCTCAAGCATGTCTCTCTTCATATAGTCCAGTAAGATTGCTTCCATTATTGTATGGGAGATTGGTGAAACTAACACTTGCCAGGTCTTATCCTTTATGCTGTTCATGAATTTATTCTCTACACTTTTCTTTACATGCCCATGCTATATGTTTCACACTCTTCTCAACCTTGAAACCACCAGAAGCTACTACTAATTATGCATTATACCTATCCAAAATGCTCTGATTCTGCATTTACGATGTATATTTCTTTAATCAGGATAAATGCATTGTTACCATCTCATGGAATCAAGCCCTGCAATCCATTTTATCTATCTTCCTCCTCCTTTACTATATTGGTCAGCATTCGCCTATCCCTTTCGTCCCTTTTTCATGAAGTGAGCCCCCAGTGCTGTTTTATCCCCTTCCAGTCTTAACCATACTGAGCATCCTTTCTGGTGGAATTATCAGACATTTCTAAATGCATTGCATTCTTTAGGTTTTCTTCTTGTTCTTTTGTTTTCTGCTTATACTGTGTCCATCTCTATGAACCTGATCTAGCCTGTCTTTGGAGCACGATCACTGAAATAAAATATCGGGCATTGTCTGAAAAATATCTGTCTAATATGGCTGTCTGAATCACTAAGACCTGATCTTTCCTAATTATAAGAAATTAATCTAACCTGCTACCCTGGGCACCATCCATCTTCGAAAAAGTAAACAATATCCTCTCCCCCGTTTGTTCCTCCATATTTCTGTTATATTCATTCACTTTTTCCTACAGTCAGTCCTGTGCCCTGACACTGTTCTACTTTCTGCCACGTAACCTATCAAGGTCAGGTCTCAATGTAACACTGAAGTCCTCTTCCGCAGCTACCTATATATCTCCTCTGCAGTCACTTTCCAGTTAAAAAAAAGTCTTTAAAGAATGTCAGGTCATTAATATTATAGGCATAAATGTTACCTAGCACAATTTTAATTTTGTGAATTATACTTGTCCATATAATCTATATTCCCATTTTGCCTATTTTACATGATTCAGATTTGACTTTCAAACTTCTATGAAATAAAATTGCCACCCCTCTCTTTCCTCTACCAGCTTTATGATCTGTCACCATACATTAACATTCCTCATGCTGCAACTTGAGCCCTTTCATATTCTTATGTTAAGCCTTGTTTAGCCTATTTGGTCATTCAAATGTTTTACTACTTGAAAAAACACATTACGTTCTCTAGGATAAATGCCTACTCCTACTTTCCAAGATATAAAATTGGTGCATATTACCTGTCTGTTGCATTCAATTTACTTCATTTCCATTGACTGATCTACATCTTAGCCCCTGTTCACCAAACAGATTTTGATGAATTCACACCCCCGGTTGGAGTATTACTCCTCTGGCTATGCTGTCTGCCTATGTCCAGTATAGATCAGCTCATTTGACTTGCTTTACAATTGAAGTGAATGAAAGAAAAAGCAGACTCAGTTTGTCTCCCCCTCACCATCAACTAGCCAGTACACCCAGAGCTTGATCCCTTCAGGGGAAACAGTTCTCAAGTGTTAACCGACTTTACTAATCTATTTACCTTTTCCCTATGAATTGCTCTTTCCTTTCTGCGGGAATGGATATCACAAAACATTTTAAATTGTTTTACTATGAGAAACATTTGATATCTCAAATATTTAACTTATATATATGCAAAACAGACTATTTAACTTATTGATATCAAAACAGACTGGCAAGCTGCCTTCTGAACTAAATTGATCTTGGATCCTTCAGATGCTCTATTTAGTGCACACACACACTATAATTCATACACTTATTGTCTGTTTTGCATTTCCGATAAACAATTAGTCCTGAGCCATTCACACTGTGTCACTACTAGAAAAGCTCAGTATTTCCCATAAATTATGAATTTTTCTGGAGCATTCCCAAACATGCTCATCACATGGCTGGGATAGCAAAACCCTCAACACACAGATGCATCCAAATAGTCTCTTATTGTTGCCTGGGTAAACGTAAGGAGAACTCTGTATATATTCAGTATGATATTGTGCATCTTGCCATCCCAAATAGTATGAGTACTGCTACTTAGTCCATAGAGCCAAACTACAGGTGTAGTTTGAAAGGCTGCTCAGTATTTTATTCTTGTTTCTTATATATGTTGGGCAAAACTATACCTCCCCTTTTCTACATACTGACTAAAATAGAAATTAGTACTGCCTATATGTACTAAAATACCATTACTAAAATGCACATTTTTAATTTTCCATAACCCGTTAAATCCAGAACAAACAGAACACTGTGTCATCACTAAGAGGAGCGTATTTTCTAGCATATCTGATTCATGTATGGGGAGGGGGGTGCTAAAATGCTGTAAGTACTGCTAAACAATAAAGACTGTACCTTTATTCACCTGGCAGGTGAAGGTACAATGAGTATTTTTTCCATTCCTTCTTGTCTGCTTTTCACAAATTGTTTTTTATTCAAGATGCCACTTGCAGAAACACGAGAAGCCTTTCCTACCTCTAACCTAGTTGGAAAGTCATCTCCCAGCATTCCTTTGGCATAGCCTTAAATTTTTCCAGCATTCTGAAGAAATTTAGCCATTTTACACACAATTTCCACTAACACTGACATTTTCCATAATAAGAAAATAATATATTTTTATGCATAAAGTAATTAAAATATTAAAATCCAGTAGAAAACACAATCCAAAGGACCACGCTCGGACAATGAATTTAGCGCTTTCATCCACTTTTAATACTGTGAACTTCATCAGAAAAATTACACTTGACCCAACCCCTTCCTTTTATATTAAACTAGTACAAATAGGAAATGACATCATACAATTACTAATTGGTACTCATAATCTTAAAAACGTATATACAAATGTTAATAAAATAACTTAACTATACATGTTAAGCTTTAAGAATTATCTGTATAATAAAAACATTTCAAATTTATAACTTCATTTAGCCCTGGTGCTTTGTCCACACCCAGTAATAATTGCCAAAATGCTTCCTTGCAATTTTGGCCATCAAAAAGAAGGATAAAACAAATTCATTAGCTAGGCATGCACTTTTATGTCCGGAATTTAAAAGGTTTGAATTTTTTGTATTGAAAGTGTTGATAAGGCTTTGTTTGCTGGTGATTTAAACAATATACCTGAATGCTACCAGATCTAGGCCTTGAAGTCACAGGGTGTTCAGACCATGTCTGACCTAGCATGGACTTTTATGAAATAGAAATAATAGATCACTACAGGGTCAACAGGGATACTATAGAACAAATTGTGAACATCTGCCCACCTTACATGAAGACCCATGAGAATCATGGAGGACCCACCACAGTGGAAACTAAGGTATATGTAGCATTACATATACTAGCTACAGATAATTTTCAGAGACCCACAAGGGACAGTGTGTGTATCACAGACCACTACCTCAAGAATACTCCACCTGTTTCTTAATGTAATTTTGCAGCATGTGGGGGAGCATATCTGGTTCCTGTAAACCCCAGAGGACAGAACTAACACCTTGCAAAATGCCTGTCATAGCATGTTTTTCTGAGGTTCTAGAGGACATAGTCCACATCCACATTGAAATAAAAGTCCCACATGGTGAACTGCAAAGGAGGTACATAAACAGAAAAGGCTATCATTCCATCAACTGTCAGGTGTTCAGTAATGCACAAGGTATCAGCTATAATGTGTGTGCAGGTAACCCTGTCAGTTTTCAAAACTTCCACATATGGCACACCTTTGACTGCACATATAGTTTTCAAGTAGAGGACATTCCATAAGGGTATCTAGTGGAGGATACAGGATACACACTGCAACCTTGGCTGATGAATCTCATGAGGAACCCACAAAACCACACTGAACAAGGATAAAACAATACACAGAAATATTATAGAGGATGTCTTTGTCTGCACAAGTCATGTTTGTGACGTCTAGGCACATCTGGAGGTGCCCTGGACTATGGCTTTGCCACCTCTGCCAAAATATTGACTTTCAATGTCATTTTACATGACATCATACTCAGGAAACAGTTGCAGCAGGGAGTCCCAGGAGAGTGACCACAGTTCCCAATATGACAGACTGGGACAGTAGACACAGATGAGGGGTCAGATGAGGAACCTAAAGCTGGGAACAACCATGGCAGATGGAGTTGCACACTGTATACATACTCAACATGTAAATAAACAAGAAAAAGAGCTAAGCACATACAAACAATAACAGAGATGCATTCAAGCTTACCAGCCTTTACTTACCCATGTACTGGCTATCTACCATGAGCATCAGACATAAAGTAACTCCAGACAATAACATTCTCAGCAGAAGTAGCAAAGGTGAGTGATGAACCTGTAATGAACAAGTAAATGTTTACCTTATAATTATGTGCCCCACTTCAGTTATAATGGATTATTGATCACCTACACAGAAATGTCATAGATAACTTATATGAGTGATTGATGCAACATATACAGACCAACCAACTATGAAGCTTTTAAATAGAACAACAGTATTTTAACTCCATATGTTTACACCAGTGGATTAAGCCAAAACAGCCCATGTAAAATAAAGCCAAAGTGTGAAGGGCAATGTCACCATTATCCACATAGGTAGTTGATAAAGTATAGATACAGAATCTCATATCTACAAAACAAAAGATAAGTATTTAACACACAAATGAGAAGTGTCAATCCAACACTAAAAATAAAAAAAAGATATCTTTCCCACAATATGTCTGGCATCTCGGTACTGCACATCAGACATAAGTAGTCCAAGTCAGAAACTAGAACAGGGACCAGAACAATCACTGCATCATCTGCAAAAGGAGCAGAAGAAGCAATAATAAATAAGTAACAGCAGTGTCACACAACCACCACTGCTACTACAAGGATGAGCACCACAACTAATAACACTGTTAAACCTAAGCAGACTAAAACAACCTGATATTCAGTATATATGTTGGCGAAAACAGCATTTGACTATGTAGTCATTAGCTGTACACTTTGTGCATTAGACATGATCACCCCTAAGTCACATAAATGAGCAAAGGGCAGGGCACGGTCATCATCAGCTAGATAGGGAATTCTTTCTCTACTGAGCCAGTTCCCTCTTGTACTTGGACATTAGTTTCTTTCTCTTCTTGTAGAGCCTGTATTTACAAGGCCTCCACCAGGGTGACTTGTTTTTTTGGAAATACCTGGTTTTAATCCATTCAGGTACAACTGATTCTATACAACTGCTTAAGTGGTTATACAGGGCATTGGTGAGCACCTCTGTATGTGTGATTTGCATCTGCAGGGGCTTTTAAACTTTTTATACCATCACTAAGTAGGAGATAATTTGTCTTTAAAAAAATCTTTACCATTTTTGAGCTTGATGGTGTATCTGGTCTTATAATTTAATTGAGCAAGACTGATTTATGGTTTGATCTTACCAGGGAGGACATTACATGGGGGGGGGGTGCAGTTCTCTCCCACATTAGTGAATACTATGTCCAGGACATCTGAGCCTTTCCTGAATGTGCTGTCTGGCTGTTCTACAGCATTTGCATTGAGAAAGTATAAGAACTTCAGAACCAGCGTGCCTGTGGTTATGTATGTTTCCCAGACGATGGTAGGATAAGTAAAATCACCCATGAGTAAGGTGTTGGGCTGTATGGCAAGTGACTCCAGTAAGTCTAGGTATGCAGTATGCTTTTCCTGTTTCATGGCGGGTGACCTATATCTAGCTATGATGTGGTAGGGGCTTTGCCTATAGTTAATTGGATATGGAGTAGCTCAAGACAATCATACTGTTTGATCACTCTCGAGGTGTACTTATCCTTAATGAAGATGGATGCACCTCCTCTTTTGGTACTTTCATGCTCAATTTATGGTGTGAACATATGGAATGCATAGTGGCCCTGAATGGCAAGGGTGCTTTCCGTGCTGTTGTGCCATGCCTTAGTGACTGCACAGACACCAGTATCTTTCAAAGTGGAGTGCTTCCAGAGCATACAGTTTCTTATTTAGACTCCTAGCATTAACAGCAGTACCTTGAGTTTATCTAGAGAGGACTTTGTTATGTTGGGAAGTTGTTTATTTTGACACTGTCTAAAAAAGGCACAATAGGGGTGGCTAATGCCTTTGCCAGTATCGAAAAGCCTGGAGGAGACAAATGCAGACCATCTCTTCCAAAGCAATGTGACCTTTCTACCATGTCTTCCCAGGATGACAGATATTGGATCCACTTGGACCAACACCAGAAGGTAAGCCAATTGTTAGAGTCAATCATTTTTGTTTGTATTGTAGCATTATCCTTGGAGAAGGTCGAATGCTGCTTATGGAAAGAATTCTACCTGCCTGTCACACATAATTGAAGAGCTCAGTTATGTTTCTGTTCATATAGTCAGGTGAGGTACATCTCAAGTCATTCACCTCCACATGGACTAAGACAGAGTCATACCAGTACCTGTGGTTGAGTTACTTGAGTGCTTGAGTGACATGTCAGATCCTGGCACCTGACAGGCAGCTAGCAATAACCCTGTCTTTATCAAGCATGGTGAGGGGAACATCTATGTGTCTCACAATGAAGTCACCTGTGATCAGTACATTAGGTGTTGCTGTGTTACGCCTTATCGGCTTATTTTCTGAGACACTGGTTGTGTGTCATTATGTGTTGTGGGTATTTTTTGCATTGTTATGTGTGTAAATTGCTTATATCTGGGAGATCTCTGATCTTTTGGTAAGTTAATAGTGAGTACTTCCGAATATGTGGGTGTATGTGTTGTACCCTTATTTAGTGTGTGTGTGTGTGTGTGTGTGTGTGTGTGTGTGTGTGTGTGTGTGTGTGTGTGTGTGTGTGTGTGTGTGTGTGTGTGCGTGTGTGTGCAGACAACCTGTTTGGCATTTGATTTGTCCTTATGTGAGAGTCTTGCCTCCAATTCCATAGTGTATCTACATCTCTCGAATGACGTATTTGGTTGTTTCGGGAGTAAGTGGTTGTTAGTATACATGAGACAATCGCTACATTGCTTCAGGATGCCCATGTATCTCAGGCTGGCCAGAGAGATGATGGGAAACTGCCCATCCATGATATCAGGCTCTTACTGTATGTTTTATTAGGAAAGGTAATGAGTTAATTTGACCAGCACCAAGACTACAAAAGGGACCTATACATTGTGTAGGCTAAGGTTGATGAATAAGACAATGCTGCTCAGTGCACAACTGAGTTGCTCTTAGAGCAGCAGAAAAGCTTTGAAGGGTTTACTGGCAGCTGTTTAGGGAAAAACTGAGTTTTTAGTCTTTTGCATCTTTACAGGATACTGCTAACCGCCACTGTGTGAATTTCAGCACCACTCTAATGCAAGGCTTAAATATGAGCAAAGAGAAACAAGTTTTAAGCTAACTACCAAACAGGAAAGCACACAATAAGCCTATCACAGCAATCCCCAACTCAGACAGATTAAATCAGCACACTTCTGCCACAAGGTGCAGAAAACCACCTTCTTAATGTAGAATAGCTGGTTTGGAGCCCAAGTATAACAAAACCACACAAACTACATACAACAGCTCTACACCTAGCAGATACAAAGTAATACATAGGTTCATAGGTTCATAGGTAGGTACTAGGCTATCATCCCTAGGGCCTATACAAGCCTAGCCAAAAAGGTACCCTGGCTTTCGCCACCCAATAAAATTATTTTCCTGTGCCCCTGTCGAGCAGAGCCACAGAGGTAATCCCCAGGGTGAATTTCCTATCCAATCATCACGATTTTTCTTGAAGAGTGATAATGAGGAGCTTTGTTTGATATAGATAGGTAGTTTGTTCCAGAGTATGGGAAGTCTCTGGGACAGAAATCTATCCCTCCAGCATGTTCTGTTTATTGTGGTGACAAGGTGTAGGTCCCTAGAGCATGTAGCTCAGAGGGATTGGGATTTCTTTAAGTGGAGCATGTCCAACAGCTCTGAGTTTGACATAGCTTTGTATGTTATGCAGAGATCTCCTCTGAGTAGTCGATATGCAATGGAGTAAAGCTGGAGTTTTTTGAGATGGTCTGCATAGGGCATCTGTTTGAGGCCAGTAATCCTCTTTATGAGGCACTTCTGCAGCCTTTCTCGTTGTTGTAGATGTCTTGTGAGGTACATACCAAAAGGCATGTTGTACTCTATAATGGGTCTAATCAGTGACGAGTAGAGGGGAACAATGATCTCTTTTTTCCTGGATGAGAATCCTTTTGTGATGAGGTGTGCCATGTAGAAGGATTTCCTGACTACTGTGGCAATGTGATTATCAAAGGAGAGACTACTGTCCACCTTTGTCCCAAGGTTTCTTATCACACTTTCAGTGTTTAGTAGATGACCACCTATGTGGTAGCTCATGGGTATGGGTTCATGCACCTAGGTGGTGCGACATCCCCCTGTGAGACAGCTGGATGTGGGAACATGGCAGGTTGGCAGTTTAGCTACAGTGACAAATTCCTGCAGACAACTCCCTGTGGGAATACAGGAACCTCCTGCACCCTAAACACAGGTGGCAGACACAAACCCCCATAGTGATGCACTCTGCACCACCCTAGAAGCCACCATGTGCAACTGTCAGTGGAACATGTGGCTCGCATAGGATGCCACGTGGGCATGAAAGTGGTAACGTGAAACCTGTGCGCTGTGGGCAAAGCCTTTATTAACACAAAATGTAAAGTGATGTGTGCAGTGATTGGTGTGTACTAAACCCAAATATAATCACAACTTGTAGAAATGTGCCACAGCATGGAGGAAATCCTGCACATCACTGTAGTCACAGTTATGTTGCAAGATGTGCTTTAGGCGATGTTCCCTTACAACAATAGCCTTCCTACGTGGTGTCACAGGCATCCCCCCTCATAAGAGACTCCTGTCAGGTATCTGTCAGGTTCTGCTCCTGCTGCAGAACAGACAGAAGGTCAGATAGCTGCACAGTAGGGCATCCCAGTAACACCTTCAGCTGACAATGCCATGCCTCCACCTGGTTATTTGTCTGTGGGAAGTCCATGTTAGAGACATCACATACATTCCAAAACCTCAAAGGTTAGGACGATGGCAGTCATTGCTGTGTTGAGCAGCAGGATGCATACTTGCGTGGTCTGCCCCGCACATACTGATGGTCCAGAAATACGCCAATAGGCTGAGCACAGTCTGGTAAAGTAGTCACAATGCCCAGAAATGCAGGGAAAACGTCTTCCAGTGGTAGGAATGCCAATGCAATCAGCTTGCGGATGGCAATTGAGAAAGCAGTGTCCATATCATAGAGGGCTACAAGGTGGTGATGCTGGATCTGGAGCCAAATGATCTGTGCAAAATGGAATAGGCACCCCTTCAGAATACTCTTAGGGAATGCCTTATGGCTGGCAAAGATCACTACCTTCTCGTAATCAGTCATAATATACTGTGGAGTCAAGGTGCATCCATGTTCTGCGGCCGTACCCTTCAGTATCTCCCACATATTGTTGTATGCAGACTCTGACTTCCATGTCATGAGACAGTACACCAGGGGGACGATCCTTGCTGAGGTAGGGGTGCCAATACATCCATGTAATATATACAGCTGGTGACATATATCAGCTCGAGTGGGCAAGGTGTCATCCCCAAGAATGATGTCAGACCTGCATAGATCAGTCAGATTCTGTGATGTAGTAAGTAGAACCAAGGAATCAGTCCCATCCATATCAGACTTTCTACGGAGGATAAAGCTATGGAGTGGATACTGGCTGACATGAATATCTGCAAGTGTTGCTGGAGGTGTGGTCATGGATGCCCATGCCCTCTGCCATACCCTGGTTATGCTAAGACGCAGGGTGGCACGGCAAGGCATCTCTTGTAGTACATTGTCATCCACTGTGCCTAGGACACTCTGCATTACCAGGCTTTGCAGGTCATTGCTGGTTACCTCCCTCTGTCGCAGTTCTGCACGCAGTGTAGCCACTTGGGCTGTTGTTGCATCTGGGCCGTGCTGGTGTGGCAGTGATTTCAGCAGTTCTTCCCCCTCATCCTGGTGAACAGTGATGGCACGACCTTTGCACGCCTTTACTCTCCGCTCAATACATGCCCAGTACCATTTAGGTGGCGCTTCATGCTCCAAATGGTAGAGGTATCCCTCCACTACCAGCATTGGTTTGCCCCGTTGGCTAGGCACTGTACTCTATCTGTTGCCAAGCTGACCGGGTTTATACAGGTAGATAGATTCCATCATGGTAACACCACTTGTTGATGGCCTCTCGGTATCTATCACAGCCAGTGTAGCAGGGAACAGGATGTAGACACAACTTTGGTACAGGCCAGTATCACAGTTTAGATATATTGCTGTACAGCACCTTGTGTTGTAAACTTCTAAATAGGCCTTGTTTGCCACAATGGCCCTTTGCAGCAGTATACACACCACCTTGCTTGTACTACCTGTCCAGCTAGAGATGCTCTATGTGCAATTCACACAGCCGTGCAATTGGCAAGTGAATGTAGTCCAGCAGGAGTCTCCCAGCTTACATACACCACTGGTTCTGCATGTACTGCACAAGTCCCCTTTAACACCCAGCTATTGCTGTTGGCCAATCAGGGTGCAGGGCCCAGCCTCAGTTTCAGTGACAGAGATCACATAGGGATGTCTCCCTGTATAGCACCCCTTTTTGCCTACATGTCCCTGCATATGTGCACACCCCAGCTGCAACAACCATTGGATGAGTATGACAACCCCCTCATTATGGGCATGCTGCCTTGCTGTGGACTTGGAGGTGGGTTGATACTCTTTTGTGTCCCATTCATACTTTCTCTCCCCTTAGTGTCTGTGTTCCCTTCTACTGTGGTTGCTTTTGCAATGTTGGGTAGGTGGTCTGTGATTGCTAGGGTTGACATGTGTCCACCTGCCACTGCCCTAGGGTGGCTGTGGAAGGACAGTGCCCTTCTGTTGCAGGCATACCTCTAGGCCCCTTGGAGTAGGTAGTCTGGACAAAGCCATAGCACTAGTGGTACACATAGTGTCACATTCTGCCTTTGCAAACTTGTACAGTGGATAGGATAACAGGTTGTGCATTAGCATGCATATTGTGTATTGTGAAGTCTGAAACTCTAAATGTCTGCAATTACTTTCTATCTCCTGCACACAGTGCTTTGCCACTACTCTGCCAGACAGCCACAATAGTTCTCACTATGGGCCACACATAATCTGCAGTAGTCCGGGTAGTCTGCGGAAACTGTATGGTTGGGGTGTATGGGAAGGGATTCATGTGCTGTTGTGACTTGTGTACGGTGCTCATGTACGGGGTTTATCATTCGACTGCAGCTTGTTTGACATTTTCTGTCCATCTGCTTCCCACAGCAAGATGTACTGTACAGGCTGCGTTTGCAGGTTTGGAATGCTTGTGCATGGGCTACAGGTAAATTGTTTTGTCTTTCTGTGAGTGTTTGGTCCCTCTCCACCACTTTTCTTGCTGATCGTTTGTCTAGCACAGCTGTTTCCACTGTCAGGAAACAGCCCGCTTATTTACGTTAGGGGACATCTCCATTTTTCAAGTTTTCCTACTGCGTGGATTCCCACAGCTTGTCTATCTTTCGGCAGCATTGCTCTATGATCTAGCGGTACTGCAGCCTTCTGCTTTTGGCATTGTAGCTCATGGGCATTTGTCTTGCGATCTACATGCTGGAACCCCATGGGTACAGTGCAATTAACTACTTAAAGCAGTAGTAGACAATATTTTTTTCTTTGCTATAAAGTGCAAAAATAACAGCAAATAGCTTAAGTAACCGCTAAAGTACAGTCACAGTATATAAGAAAAGTGCAGAAAATATATACTTTTGTCTTTTCAGTAGTAACTTTTTTTTCAGGTGAAAGCACATTTGGTGCAATCAGTAGCAAAGTAGCCAAATAAGCAGCTCTGAGTATCTATGCCAAAGCCTGAGCAAATGCGTAATTAGCTACAAGTTATTAGGAGCTAATAATCCACTTAACAGCTGCTTGCAAGTGTTTCTTCTCCCAAGCCCCTGTGTACACTTATCAAGGGTATCAGAACTTGTTAGAGATCTGGAATGCATGGCTAGGCTTAAAAAGGATCTAGTGTTTATTAACCTAGCACTCTATGAACTTATGGTCAATTATTTAGATGATGAATTAAAGGCAGACAAGCCAGTGATGAGGAACACACACACACACACACACACACACACACACACACACACACACACACACACACACACACTTTAAGGACATTTAAAAGTACACTAACAGTCCCAGTTTCATCTGTCAGTTCCCAGTAAGATGATCAAAGAAGCTAAGACTGGGAGGACATTCTAGACTAAGTATACAGAAGAAGAGACTGGGAGTAGCTTTTGAGGACAGGTATATAGTAGGGGCAGGCAGCACAAAAGCCTCCACGTTAAAAAGCACAACAGGAAAAGGGTGGAAGGTGAGTGGAAAAAATCAGGAGAGAGATAGTTTTACAGCTACATAAGATGTGGAAGGAGTAAAGACAAAAACATTCATAAACTGTGTGTAGATTCTAAAATTTATTCTCAGAAACAATAGATTATAGATATATTTACACAATGTTATGCAAAACAGTTTAGTTCCACAAAGGGGGGGGGGGTGGGTTAAGTTGATCTAGTGGTATCCTGGTAACCTCAGATACCAGAATCAGAATAGATTAAGTTGAAAAAGAGCTATGCAAACTGAATCCAAACAAAGCACTGGAGGAGATGGAACAAGTAATAATGACCTGTGAACACTTTAGCAAGAACTTATAATACCATTATATTTTGCATTTACTAGGTCAAAAAATATATGGAGATTCCTCAAGACTGGAGACGTGCTTATTAAACCTGTCTTTAAGGGAAAGTGGAGTAGCTCAAACCCAGAGTCGTAGATATTCTTAAGTCTACTTTCATGTTGTGGAAAAATAAAGGAGAAGGTAATATTGTGTAAGTTGTTGTTAGAACTGGAAAGGTTGAAACTTGAAACCATACATCAGCATGCATGTGTTGAAAATAGATCTATTATCACCTGTAACACGATGTTCTATAATAATATAACACCTGTGAATGAAAAATTGTGCTGTGATGTAATTTATATAGATTTAACTTCAGCATTTGACAGAGTCATATACAAACCACTGATCAATAAATTAGATCAACTAGGTATTGATTTATTCTCGATAACATGGATAGCTTAATGGCTTACAAATAGGACATGGCAAGTATCAAACATCAAATGGACAGGTGAAATTTCTTGGTTGCAGTCATGGTGTCCCACAGCGCTCTGCCCTACTCCCTTACTTGTTTAAATTCTATCTTTCAGACCTATTCTTTTCATCTGAGGTGCTCTACAGTCTATATGCAGAGTACCTGAAATTGGGTAAACTGATTACTTGTTACAGATAGGGCATGTCTGCAAAAGAACCAAATAAATTGACCATTTGGGCATATAAAAATAGCATGCTGATAAAAACATCAAAAACCAAGCATATGAGATTTGGGAAATCAAAATGTATTTATTTTTTTATTTAACATTTGTTTACTGGGAATGTCCAGCTTGGAACAAGAAAATTTTCAGTGGAGGCCCGGGGAGAAACATTGCAGATTGATGTCTTTGTAATGTGGGAGAAAAACAGAGCACTCAGAGGAAACCCACATGAATGCAGGGACTACACATAGATTCTGCATAGAAGGCACCCCAGCTGAGAATCGAACCAGAAAACCACTTTCTGTGAGGTGACAATGCAAACCGCTGCACCACTACACCATCCAAAATGTGAGTGTTTAATACAGCATGTAGAAATTGAAACTGTAGGTTCATTTAAGGATCTGAGTGTATGGCTAGAACCACCTTTGAGTTTTTCCTAATCATATCAGCCAATTGATTATTATAGTTAACAGAACTATATGTTGTATAAAAAGATTTACAAAGTTTAGGTAACCAGAAATGATGAAATAATTGTTTGTTAATTACATTAGATCCAAAGTTTGGTATGGAATAAAAATATGGAAATCTTATAAGAAAACAAGCATGAGTAAACTGGAAAGAGTACAGTGGAAATATAATAATGGCATCCATGGATGTGAAAATTTATATTATTATGAAAGACTAAAATATCTGAAATTTTACAGTGTCTCTTACAGATGTTTAAGAGGAGATCTTATTCAGGTATACAGGGCATTTAGAAACAACTATCTCTGGGAATGTTTGGGGTTCTCAAAAAGTAGTATAGAATCATCAGACAACCTATATAGAAGATCAACAATAAAACACAAACAAATGCAAATAAAACTTAGTAAGGAATACTTCAGAAGACGTAAATTAATCCTGAAAACAGCATTGACATCTAGGAAAAAAAATCCAAAGTATAAACCAATTTGCTCTTCCTGTCCTAACCTACAGTTTTGGAGTGATTGACTGGCTCCAAAACATGTTGGATAGATTAGATAGGAAAACAAGAAGGATGCTTCATGCTCACTAAATGATTTATAAAAATCAGTACATACCAAGATTATATATTCCTCATTCCAAAAGAGGGATGGGCCTCCTTGAAGCTGATTATATGTACAGATCTGCAATTGTGGGACTCCACACGTATCTGCTGACCTCACAAGACCCAAACTTAGTGAAAGTTTTGAAACATGAGGAGAATAAATCTAAGATGGCTTCTCTGCCTAATCTAGCAGAAGCTTATCGGCATCAAGCAGGAATGGAAATCAAACCAGAAGTAGATAAAAAGCAGGTAGCGAATGAATGTGCCAAAAAACAAAAGAAAGAATATAAGGTGAAAGATCAGATGAGAAGGCAAGAAATATGGAAAAAGCATAAATATAGTTGCAAGTATAGAAAACTTCTGGAAGAACCTTATGTTGATCAGGACAGAACACAGGAATGGTTAAGGGGAGGCAAAGTCAAACCAAGAGATGAAAGGTTAATATTGCTGGCCCAAGATAGTGGGCTGCGTACATGTTGGTTTATAAAGTCCATTGACCATGTGGGAGAAACAGACAAATGTAGATTTTGTAAAACCAAATTGGAAACAGTTGTACACCTCATTGCTGGTTGCAACATACTAATGGCAGAAGGACTGTACACTGAAAGGCATAATAATGTGGCGAGACTGTTGCAGTGGGGATTGTGCAAACATTATGGTACTGAAGTGGCCAAAAACCACTGAAAACATGAATCACAAAGCATCATTGAAAATGAAGAAGTCTACATCACATGGGATCACCCATTACCAACAGTTCAAAAGATAGATGTTAGAAAACCGGATACAGTGGTCCAAGAAAAGAAGACAAGAGTAGCATTGATCACTGAAATTGCCACACCCAGTGACTACAGTGTCTTGTGTACAGAGAGACACAAAGTCATAAAATACCAGGATTTGCAGGCAAAAACAAGAACAATGTGGAAGAAAGATACCCAGACAGTTCCAATAGTAGTAGGAGCAACGGATCTTATAAAAAAGAATTTACAGTCATATTTAGATATGTTACCAATACATGTAACTCCATATGAACTGCAGAAGGAGTCATTACTGGGCACATTGCGGGTGCTGCAAAGAGCACTACTGGCTGACATCAAAGATTGACACAATACTAATTTCATAAACTTTAATCATACTTTGTCTTAGGAATGAGGTCCATTCCCATCATGGTATTAGAAATCCAAAAGACTTGGAGAAATTAAAAAAGACATTTGAAATCTATATCACATGGGAATACCCATTACCAACAGTTCAAAAGACTGATGTGAGAAAACCAGATGTAGTGGTCCATGAAAAGAATACAAAAGTATCATTGATCATTGAAATCGCTAAACCCAGTGACTACAGTGTCTTGTGTACAGAGAGACACAACGTCATAAAATATCAGGATTTGCAGGCAGACATGAGAGCAATGTGGAAGAAAGATACCCAGATATTTCCAGTAGCACTAGGAGCAACGGGTCTTATAAAAAAGAATCTACAATCTTATTTAGATATGTTACCGATACATGTAACTCCATATGAATTACAGGACTCATTACTGGGCACATTGCAGATGTTACAAAGAGCACTTTTGGCTGACATCAAAGGTTGAAACAATACTAATTTCATGAACTTTAATCATACTTTGAATTAGGAATGAGGTCCATTTCTGTCATAATATTAGAAACCCAAAAGACTTGAAGAAATAAAAAAAAAGATATATGGACATGGGAAAGAAAAAGAGATTTAATATGGTGCAATGTTTATGCAAAGGAGAAAGCAAAACGAATCAATACAAAAAGTGTAGTACCAGAGATGTTTGAAGAGAAATACAGGCAAAGGCATCCAGACATGGAAAATTTTACAAAACAAAATATAAGAAAACAAAGAGGAAAAGTAGAAATGAGGATTAGGTATAGAGAAGTTAAAGAAATAGAAATTTGATGTTATGGATTACCTGTGAAATGAAGGATTTAGTCTAGAAAATCTAACTCAGATAATACCACAGCAGGATAGAGCAATGGATCCCCAAATTAAGGAGAAACCAGTGGAGTGGGAAACATCTGATTACTTGCCATATGAAGATACTTTGGAGCCTTTCAAAGGAAACCAGTACAAATGTTCAGTTGGAGTTGCACAACAAGAGAAGGAACAGGAAACTCTTGACACAGTCAATGTTGTGAAGTGATAACCCAGCGAGCTCCCATATGAAAGAACAGCAGATAACACAGGATGAAACTGAAGAGAATGTGGCACAGGAAGATGCTCTGGAACTTTTTATAGAATACTCACAGGAAATGTATGTCCTCCCCGCGGTTGGGTGGGCATTCGAAAGACATGCGTAAATGGGTGTGCCTTCATTGAAGGTTGAACGTTTAGCTGGCACTTTGGCCTTCGTGTAAATCTACTGCCAATCATTAGCAGACCGGAGTTCCACTGTGGCAACCCTTAACCGGGAAAAGCCGAAAGACAACAACAACAACAACTCACAGAATTTGGAGAACAATGAATGTGCCCTCAGTTTAGAAGAAAATGATCAAGAGAAGAGTTGTTGATTAAATAGAAATGGACAGACATATTAGGGTCAATGAAAGAAACTGACTAAAGAAAGTCAATAAAACTCAAAAAGTTAGAAGTCTGATAAAACAAATGAACACAGTAATTAAGGCTGTCCATAAAGATTCATGTGATATAACAGAAGTAAATAGGTATATTACTTTGTGGCTAAATTAATAACAGATAAAGTATTTACACAAAAATGCAGGGTAGTAAGGATAAAGAAGGGGCAAAATCAAATGCCGTCATGGAAGTATCGAACAGAGAAAACTATTAAGAAGTTAAGGCAAGAAGTGTCACTGTTAGAAGAGTATAAAAGAGGGAGCAGATCAACAAAAATTCTTAGAAAGATGGACATGATAAAAGTTATGTACAGTATCAGAACAGATCAGGATCTATTGTGCACTATTGCACATAATAAACTAACAATATCAGCACAGGTAGAAAAACTTAGAAGCTATGCAAATAAATATAAAGGAAAAGTACAAAATAAGCATTTTACTGATAACCCAAAAACGTTTTACAGAGAATTGGGAAATAAGGCAATAGCAATTGAAACGCCACCAAAAAAGAAGAACAAGAGACATTTTGGGGAAATATACTTGAAGATCCTGTGGAACATTACAAAGATGCTGAATGGATAGAAAAAGTAAAAGAAAGAATGAGTTCAAGTGCACAGGATATGAAATGAGATGAAGTAACAGCCAGAGAGACTGAAACAAAGTTAAGAAAAGCCTCTAACTGGAAAGTACAAGGCCCAGATGCAGTACCTAACTTCTGGCTAAAAGTATTAACATCTTTGCATGAAGATTTAGCCCTGAGTAAGAACTATTTATATGCACACCCTGAACAGACACCAGGCTTTTTTTACAATATGAAAAACAATACCCAAAAACTATAAACCAATAACTCGCCTTCCAACAGCATATAAACTATACACTGTAATTGATACCAACAGTTTATAGTCATTTAGAAGAAAACTCAATCAGGGCAATAGAACAAATGGATAATAAAAGAAAGTTATATGGAACAAAGGATCATTTGCTGTTAAATAAAGTCATAATGGAGAACTGTAAAAAGGGGAAGAATCTAACTATGGCATGAATAGACTATAAAAAAGCATTTGACAGTATCCCATATTCATGGATAAAAGTGTGCTTAAAAATGTATAAGATACACCCTACACTGATTGATTATATTACAGCAACCATGAAACAGTGGCAAAGCACTTTGCATTTAAGCCATGATAAAGGAAAAATTATTATTCCAGGGATAAAAATTCAAAGGGGGATATTCAAGTGTGACTTTCTGTCTCCGCTGCTATTTTATCTTGCTCTTAATTAAGTTGTCTACTTAACAGATCAGGTCGCAGCTACAATTTGACTCCCAGAAAACAATAAAATGTAAAGTCTTCTCATATTCTTTTTGTAGATGATTTAAAACTGTATAGTAAATCAGATGAGGAATTAAAAGCACAACTGCAAGTGGTCAAAACCTTTTCAGATGATATAAAAATGTTGTTTTCTCATGATAAATGGGCAAATGCAACCTTTAAAGCAGGAAAGCTGCAGCACCAAGAAAACATCAGTTTGGCACAGGAATGTGATATAAAAGAACTTGAGCAAGAGGGAGTGTATAAATATTTGGGAACTGTTGAAGGATCAGCAATAAAACTTGAACAAATACGAATAAAGCTTAGTAAGGAATATTTCAGAAGACAAAATAATACTGAAAACAGCATTGACATCTAAGAACAAAGTCCAAGCTATATACCAATTTGCTCTTCCTGTCATAACTTGCAGATTTGGAGTGACTAACTGACCCCAAAAGGTGTTGGAAAGGTTGGACAGGAAAACAAGAAGGATACTTCATGCTCATCAAATGATTATAAAAATCAATGCATACTGTGGCTATATCTTTCCAGTTCTGGAGGAGGTATGGGTCTCTCAAAACTGATTACATGTATAGATCTGCAATTGTAGGACTGCATACTTATCTGCTGACGTCACAAGACCCATGAAACATAAGGAGAATAAGTTTAAGATGACTTCCCTGCTTAGTTTAGCAGAAGCATATCGACATCAAGCAGGAATGGAAATCAAACCAGAAGTAGATAAAAATCAGGCAGCAACTGGATGGGCTAAAAAACAAAAGAAAAAATATAAGGTGAAGGATACAGATGAGAAGGCAAGAAATCTGGAAAATGCACAAATATAGTTGCAAGTACAGAAAACTCTTGTAACAATCTCATGTTAATCAGGATCGAATGCAGGAATTGTTAAGGACAGGTAAATTTAAACCAAAAGACGAAAGGTTAATATTGGCGGCCCAAGATAGTTTAATACATGCACTTTGGTTTACAAAGTCCAATGAACATGTGGGAGAAACAGACAAATGTAGGCTTTGTGAAACATAATTTGAAACAGTCACACATCTTGTTGCTAGCTGTGATATATTAATGCCAGAAGAGCTATATACTGAAAGGCATAATAATTTGGCAAGACCGTTGCACTGGGGATTGTGCAAACATTATAATACTGAAGTAGCTGAAAAACACTGGAAACATAAGCCACAAAACATCACAGAAAATGACAAAGTTTATATCACATGGGATTATCCATTACCAACAGTTCAAAAAATAGATGTGAGAAAACCAGATATAGTAGTCCATGAAAAGAAGCCAAAAGTAACATTGGTCATTGAAATTGTTACATCCAGTGACTACAGTCCTACAGAGAGACACAAAGTCATAAAATACCAGGATTTGCAGGCAGAAACAAGGGCAACATGGAAGAAAGATACCCAGACAGTTCCAGTAGTAGCAGTAGAAGCAACAGGTCTTATAACAAACAATTTACAATCATGCTTAGATATGTTACTGACAGGAGACATTACTGGGCACATTGCAGTTGCAGTAAAGAGCACTTTTGGCTAACATCAAAGACTGAAACAATACTAATTTCATGAGCTTTAATCATACTTTGACTTAGGAATGGGGTCCATTCCTGCCATGGTATTAGAAATCCAAAATATTTGGAAAAATTAAAAAAAAAAGATTCTGTATGAATGTGAAGTGTATTAATTGATTCTCTGAGAGAGTAGCTGATGCATAGAAAAGACTACCATACTACATTAAAGCAAGCACTAGTTTAGATATTTTTTGAACAGCCTGGACACATTATGGGAACATTTTTGGTATATTGGCAGGATAGAAGGGCATTAATGTCCATACTTGGAATATTTGTATGTATGTATAGTAAAAATGCAATGCAATGAGAGTCCACTCAGAAATGATTTAAACACCTAGGCACAGCAGAGAAACCACTTGAAAATATTATACTATAAAGCACTTCAGCTATAAAAATGCCTTAATTTGATAGCATTAACTTCAGATACAGAACAAACAAGAAGTAAAATCAAAACTGATTTAAACTGAGTATTTTAAATGTAGTTTGGATTAAAAATGTAGTCCAAATGCTTTGTGTTCAAGCTTCCAAGCTCCCAGAAGTTCCAAGACTAAGATGGCTGACTGCTTGTGTAATGTGAAATACTAATTACAACTCACACAACTGACCAACTCAGTCTTTTTATTTTTAAGTTTTAAGAGTTACTACAACACAGAATTAACTTAGCAATTCTAATGATACACTTAAGAGCTCAGGGAAGTAACAATGAATACTGTGAAACCCAAATCAGTTTATAGCAATGGCAGTACATGTCATAAAGCAAAAACTCAAAAAAAAAAAAAAGAAGTTATGCATGTGCTAAGAATTTTCCATCGGCCACAGAAATAATGATTGGCATTGACACATGTAGGTCAACATTGAAATATTACAAAAATCAATGCAATGGAAACATTTCTACAGAAATACACATATACCTTAAATTATTAATTTAGTAAAGGAACATCTCAATGTGCAACAGTACCTGGGTTGACAGAATTAGGTCTATCTCTACTCATATTAAGAACTGTACTCCTAAATTTATAGGTTATGAATGCCTGCTTTCCTGTATTATTTGCAGTTAATACAAAGAATAAAGAAGTTCACATTTCTTTTTGTCATGGATTTGAGTTCTAGATGCTATCTCTCACAGTTTTTGCAAGTTTTATGCCATCAAATCATTATGTGCTACTTAAAATATGTAAGGATAACAGTGACTGATACCGCTGCAGGGCTGTGCCAAAATGGGAACAGGGGTTGAGAATAGATGGATAGATGGATAACAGTGACTCATAACACTGCCATTGTGATGTCATGTTTGTTTGTAACAATTGTTCTAATTATGATTGTTACCAACCATCACAAAGAATATTCCCAGAGGTAACAAGAGTATATCATATAAACTTTAACTGAGACATCATCAGTAACATTTGTACATACACTGATCAGCACAAATGGCCAAGTCGTACTGACGTGTTTCATATCTAAAGTGTAGATCAAAGAAATCATACCCACATTTCATTTGTATGCTTTGTTTTGTGCAAATGTAGTTGCCTAGCTTGTCTATTGTTGTGCATGACCTGGTACATGTGAGGTCTGAATAGAGCAAAAACTCCCTGCAATTTTTCCTGTTATCTTTGAGAAAACATGGCTGCTAATGGTGAGGATGTTTCTTGATTTAGAGTACAGAGTTGGTGTCAGGATTAATACAAGATATTTGTTTGACTCCTCCTTAAGCATTACTGCTGAAGACTTCTGCAGAATTACTATACTGGTTCCCAGTACAAGGCTGAAGCTTGGAATAGTTTTGCCAAGACAATCACCAGTTTAACTGACATTCCACCAACAAATGAACAATGTTGTCACCATTACAGGGACTTGAAAAGGGGCAAACAAACCTTTTGAAATTATGGGAGGAATATTTCAGAACCAAAGACCCACCTGATTTGGGTAAGTATTATGGCCCATTACCAGCCAATGCAATACCATGGCTTGCCAGCACAAACGAGCATTCATTATTTTTTTTTAATTCAGTTCTCTATAGCTTCTGCAGAAATAGAAAGGGAATAGGGAGGTTAATCAAGAGAGAGAGATAATGCCGCAAACAAGGAGTGGGTAAATGTGGCTCAGATATGACTGATAGCCATTTAATAACATCTCTGAATTTGACATCACTTTATCAGTTCTGAAAGATCAAAGGATCATTGGAAGTTTCCAGGTTAATGGCCCAAAGGCCTTTACAAGCCTAGCCAAATGTATCCTTGTTACCATGATCAGCATCTATTGCCCCTGTCCAAGGGGGACACAGGTAGAACCCCTTGGGTCAATTTACGGTTACCCATCCAATTATCCAGGCCATAATTGCTTGACATAGTCACAAATGAGTAGACATACTTTACATGTAAAAGGTATGCATGCCTGCTCAAATAGCTCTTGATCATTGTATTAGCCAATGTATTATCTAACATAGCTGAGTATGGGTTCAAATCCAAGCAGTAGCCATTAGTATGTATTAACTAAAAGTTTCTTATTCAGCAATCAATAAGTTAGATTAACAATGTAACCATTTAACATGGACATTTTATAAGGTGAGCATAACACATTTATGCAATAGTCGCATATCTCTTTGCATAATGTGTGTCATACCAGTGAGATAAATTTCCAATTTAACACACATGTGTGGCTGCATATTCATAAGTAGATGAGACATATATTTACATAATTACATGGACTGTAATATATAAAAATGACAAGACATTTATGATTTTTTGTTTCTGTGTTGTCTTTCCCTACCCCATTTCTCTCTTTCTCTCCCTCTTGCTTTTTCTTATATTTATAATGACATCTGAACTTTAATTCCTGCTGCAACATGAGTTACTACCAGCACAGGAAGCTAGACTGGCTATGGGGGCTTGAACCACCATACCTCCACAGGGGGGTGCTGTGGCACCACCACAGCACTCAGACACACAACACTTCTGGGTCTCAACCTGTCAGCATTGCCTCAATTCCAGCATTATCTGCTCCAGCTGTATCTGTACACTGGTACCCAGCAGGAGTAGTGCCAGTAAACAGATGACTTGGCTGGTGGAGAAGTTAATGGAGAGGGGCCTAAGTACTCATATTGGCAGAATAGAAACAATATTGCAATGAATATCCAAACTGAAGCCCCATTTAGCATGTCCAATGTGTCTATGGAGAATAAAATGATGATGGTTCAGATTGTGATGGTTAGGTTTTCATTATACTGGTGCTGGACAAGGATGCATCTCCAAAATTCCATACTTATCCACAATCATGGTGTCCCCCAACCTTTTGTGTCCATCCACATCCCTGTCTGTCTTGTATATCCTATATGTCTGCACCTGCCATCTAACATATGCTACCTGCCTTCCCCAATGCCCCCCCCCTAACAAAACAAAATAAAAATTAAAAGGGCATCTGTTTAACAAATAAATAATATGCCCCATACATAGATTTCCACTTTGCTTATGTTATGTGTGTATGTCACATTTGGTTTGGTGCATTTTGCTGCACATTATTATGTTGTTGTCACATACCCATGATATGGGGACTAGCCACATTCCTCAAACTGTTTTGTAGAAATACAGTTAGCTTGTGAAGAAGTGAATAGATTCATTGCTTACTCCCTGCCATTCTGCATATTTCTTCTTGCTTCCTCAGTTGCCCTACCCTCAGCTTGCCTCCCTTTTTCCAAACTGTCCTATCACCCCCTTTCATACCTTTAATTTCATCAAAAATAGATTCACAAACAAGACCCCTGGCCAGAAATGGCTCATAAAATAAACCCTATATTTTTGTCCTTAGCATTTACCTGATGTTTAGCATCGTGCTCCGATGGTAAATGACAGTAAATGACAGCTCACATCTTATGGCAAAACCTGAAGAGTCTAACTTCAGCTGCAGTAATGTGACTCTGACTGTACTTCTGTGCTTAGCCCTCCTGTGTGACAGAAAGCATTACTTAAAGCACTATGAGGCAACATTTTTTCTTATATGTCTAAAAGACTGCATGGTTTAATGTACAGCATATGGTATGGTTCAGTTCTCATTACTGTAATGAAGTGTTATGCAAACATACTTCTCATTGCCCCTTCAAATTTTACTACCCCAAAAATGAATTGCTTTGCGGTGTGCTCAGGTAATGCTCATGCTGAGAGACTGTTGATGTTGACTGACAGGTATTTGAATCGAGTACTATGTCAAACATTAGTTAAGATTTTCTTTCTAATAAATTTTTCCTTGTGAAGTAATGAATATATGTGCTAGTCCCCAACCTGTATCCTCCCCCCGCTTTATGTAGTTTACTAGTATGAAAGCCCTGCTCATACCTTTCCAGGTCTAAGTGCAAGACATCTGAATACAGCCAAAATGGAAAACAAAGGCTAAAAAGCAAGAGACAGGTTATAATTATCATTCTTATACACTTAAGAAGCTGCTTAAAAAAAGATTTAGTCTTAGTATGCATTTTCTGAAGGATATGAAGTCTGACATACAGATGTATGTCATCATGTATTGTGTTTACAATTCAGGGATTTACTAAGAAAACACACATTGTATAATTGTATGAAGAACAAAACAATATGACTTAAACATCTGGACATTCTGCAAACATATGAACAGTGGAGAGATATGACCTTGTAGTATCCATATTGTGAACACTTTACTGTAATGATCACAACAGATGTTTAAATGATGACACAGACAACATTAGCACAGCGCACACAAGTTCTGACATGGCTAAGAATCAGATATGTCTTCATGAATGTATTCATTATATGTTCAACACTTGCCATGGAGCACCATAGACCACTGCTATTTCCCATTATATGTTCAAAAACTCAAAAAAAATAACTATGCATGCACTAATGTCTTGCCATCAGTAACTCAAAAAAGATTGCCATTAGTGCACCTCAGTAACTGATTCTGGCAGACTGAAATTAATGTCAGTGGCTACTATTACTCATATATGTTTTATTGACGAATCGAGTGATAAGCTAGTATGTGTGTGTGTGTGTGTGTGTGTGTGTGTGTGTGTGTGTGTGTGTGTGTGTGTGTGTGTGTGTGTGTGTGTGTGTGAGAGAGAGAGATTGTGCATGTGTGTGAGACTATATGGCTTACCCAGCACATCTGATGTATACACATCCACTTAGGAGAAGCATTTACATTGGAAGACGGGTCCCTAAACAATCCAATCTGTTTTAGTCCACACTTGTTCTTTACAACACAATAATGAAGTCAACCTTTCAAGTATATTTTGCCTCACATTTCTAGTAATACTTTTACTGTGGAAAGAGCAGCTAATACATGTTTCTCTAGATTGTGGAGTTATATAGGTAACTCTACAGATCCAGCAGTGACTAACTTGTCTAACTGTATTATAGACTTAGATAGCCAGGTGTTCAAATCCAACAATGACTGACGTTTGTAATTGTGTGTGTGTGAGACTATAGTAACATGCAGGACTGGCATATTCAACTGATTTGGTGTGCATGCTTCCACTCAGCAGAAACATTTACATCAGGACTGGGCTACCCAAATAATTTCAGTCCCTTTTAGTCTAAATATCTGCTTTGCAACTCAATTCAAATGTATTCTATCTCACACCTATCATAAGACTTCTGTAGCATCATCAGTTGCTACAATGTTCTCTAGATTGTGGACTTCAATAGGCAGGTGTTCCAATTCAGCAATGACTAGTATTAGTGTGTGTGTGATTGTGTGTGTGTGTGTGTGTGTGTGTGTGTGTGTGTGTGTGTGTGTGTGTGTGTGTGTGTGTGTGTGTGTGTGTGTGTGTTTGTATGATGTGTGTGTGTGTGTGTTTGACTATAGTGCTAGGTGGGGTCAGCTTGTCTGCCAGATATTGCATGAACTCTTATCCTCAATGGAAATATTTATGCAGATAGATGACTTACACAACTCTTTCACTGACTTTTGAGCCAGACATTTGCTCTGCCACATACTGATAAGAATCCTATACATAAAGGTGCAATGAGACTTTCTCTGTGGTACAAGCAACTAACACACAGCTCCTTAGAGTGTCAAATTAGATAGACAGGAGTTCAAATCTGACAATGCATAAGTAATCTATGTGTGTGCAACAACAGTGACAAACAGGACTTGATTACCTAACAGATGCTGATATGGATGACTCACATTTATGCGAACACTGATTTCACTAAAACATTTTGTTCTCTCAAAATACATTTATGGGGATACATAAGCATTTTAAAAGAATATTTGAGTCATATCTTGAAGTGCCTGCTTTCAGGTACCAGCAGTTTTAAGTCTTCTGTTGCAGAAGTAGTTAATTCCTGACTCTCTAGCATCTGGTCATTAACAAATAGTGATTCAAATCTATCTCTCATCACCTATTAAGTTTGTATAACTGATTATTTGAATTGTGTAGCAATGGATTCATCAAAAGCTGTGATGTGGATAAATCAATGTATGGTGAACAGTTACATGGTTACTCCATTCTGATAACTCAAGACATATTTTCTGTGAGTCATATGGCTTCAAACATGCCACTGAAGGATTATCCATTCAAGTGTGTGCTTTCTGACCATTCAAACATTGATCTCTTCTATGGCATCAGCAGTTAATATGCAGATTGTGGACCTAGATAGGCAGTGGCTCAAATGTGGTAATGTAAGTGTGGAAAATAATAGTGAGAGATAGGATTGGTTTACCTAATAAATGTTGATATATGAACACACACTGCTGCGAACAGTAGCAGGACTAAAGGGTTTATATCTACAGAATATGAATTAGGGAAGAAATTAAAATAGAGTGCTGATGTAATCCCTTCAAGTGCGTGCATCATGAGACTTCAGGTACAGATCTGTCTGTGTCATCTGGAACTCATATATAACCTTATGAACTATGAATGCAAGTAGCCAGGTGTTCAAGTCTGTCAATTCTTATGTTGTGAGTGTGTAAAAAACTGGCAACTCTCATGACTGGTTTATCAATAGCAATTGAAAATTGCAGTTTTACTTGCTGTATACATTTATAATTGGGGACAAACAGGGCACATTTTATAATCCCTTTAGTGGAAGTCATATGCATTCCAACTCAATGCTCAGGTTATCCCTCCAAGTGTGTGTTGTCTGACAAGTGTAATATGAAGTCTTGTACAGCATCTTCAGTAAGTGCAGAAGTCAAAAGGAGCTTGACCTACATTAAATATGTTCTAGTCCACTGGTGTATGCCTTTAATTACTTTATTCACATTACAGTGGTTACAGACAAGAATGGCTTATTGTACATATCATGAGGTACATAATGATCACACAGTTTAAAATGACCTTTGTTATTGTAGTTTGCTATGGTTTTGAAATGGGTGTGTGATGTTCATCCAGTGATTGCTGTACTTCTATATGAGCATGCCCAGCACAATAATTTATTCCATTGTGCAATGGTTGCCAAAAAGCACAAAAAGTAATCAACGCTGTGAAATAGTTATTGACATCCGTTGATCTGTGACAAAAATTTCCGAGAAATTTAAAACCGCAACATGTTCCTGTCAACAGCCATGTAATGGAAAAGTGTCTGATGTGTGAAACATACCAACATTGTTACAGGTTGGTATACACCTGTTGTATGTGACCTCTAGCAGCTTCTGCAGTTCACTTACTACCTAGTGGTACTTTTGTACTTGTCTGTGAGGTATGTTGCATGTTGTAATCTAGGTTTTATGGATGGGTTGCATGATGCTCAATAGTAGAGACATTTTGATGTCTGACATGATATTATGCTACCTTCAAAGGTGTAAACAATGTCATACAGCATTAACTTGTATACATGTGGCAGTAGCAGAAACTACACATATAAGCCACAACTGCTTTACACCTCCAATACATATAATAAAGTGAACAGGTACATATAGTAGTTGTCATAACACACTATTAACAACAGGCACATTTTTGTTGTAATTACTTCTCCTAAGGCCTAACTATCATGGGTGGTTTTCCTACCATACATACCTGATCATGCCCATAGGTATACACTAACATCCATAGAAGCACAACCCTGATGTTACTGGACTGCCCCCCACTTGAGTTTATCTATCATGATTTCCATCATACAATATTTCTCATGATATGTCCCACATCTTCAGTGTACTTACTTTGTCATCTGTTATAGTTAAACATATAAACCAACACAATGCAGAATAATTTACAAGTAATATGCTATATAAAACCCAGTCCTGTTTCTTTGGTAGGTCTTTATGGATTGCACCACATACTGTTTTGGATGTCTTTATCTCAATTCCTAACCTATCCTATATGCATGGTGTTGCCACAAGTGTTATTATTGTCTTCACTATTGGTAGCTGTCTGGTAATTGTGTCCATGGATGTTTCTTATTTTCTCAACTGGTCCACATTTTTATGTATGTAATTTTCCATTACCCCTGCACTGTTACTTCAATACAGGTAAGGCATGGGAATCCACACACTTGTGTTACTTGCATGTCTTTTCAAACATCACAATCGCTTCATTTTGGACATTTACTGCCTGTGTTTCATTTCCCAGTATATATCACAATGCAACTAGATTCCACTGTACAAAGCTTCCTTGTCCATTGGTATAATACCTCTCAACAGTCCATGATTTATAGGGATGTCCCTGAGTTTGAATTCATTTTCAGTTCTGTCCTTCTTAATCACTTCTATAAATGGTGACCTTTAGAGAAAGGTTTTGAATGGTACATAGGTAAATTATGATATTAATTACAATTGTACACTTCTTTTACTTCAGAAAATGAATATTAATTCACAGTATCTCATTCTAAAGGTGTACCTGATTGTCCATTTTTTTCCTGGCTTTGTCCCTCATTATAATGAGGTTTGTCTCTGATTCAGCTGAGAGCAGTAGCTGGTATTGCTAGGCTACAGCTGCATTTTATGTATACCAGGTTACCCTTTCTATTGTGTCATTTACACATGCTTGCTTACTAACCTTAAGCTTGTTTACAATCTTATGGTTACATTGTCTACACGAGCTCTCCTACTTCTCAATGTGTCATGTATTCTGGCCACAAACAGGAGCTGATCAATGTGTGGAGCAGTTTGAATTCATGCATATTTAGTTAACAAGGTTGCTTATCACACACATCCAGCTGATCATATTAACCTCACCTTGAAGTGTAAGGGCGGTTAATGAATCCCTTGGTATGAGTTAATGCTATGTCCGACATTTTACTGTCCAGTATGTTTTTTTTTCACTATTGTTTTGTTCATTAGTTACATGAAGCCTGTTACAGTGCATTAGCAAAGCAATGTCTTTCGTCTTTTCCTGGTTAGGGTCACAACAGTGGATCACCGGTCCACAGATTGATTGGCAGTGGTGTTTTTATGGTGTTGAGTTGCCAGCCCAGTGCCCAATCTTCAAAGAAGGTACACACACACATACACGCATGCACCTACCTGCATGTCTTTAAAACTCACTTGACCACAGGGACGACATGCAGACTCCACATAGAAGTGAGAATCGAACCAGAGAACCTCTTGCTGTGAGGTGACAACACTAACTGATGCACCACTGGAGCTGACTAAGCCTGTTACAGTACATTAAGACTTAGTAAGTCAGTCTCTATATCTACAGTTATTTTAAAGGATCCTCTGCCTTCCACTTCTTGGATGTCTTATGCCAGATCAAACGTAGAGAAGCACCACTTTAGTTAAGCTTTTGAGTTTGCAGTTACTGTGCTAGCAATATTTATCTCACATATCCAAATCTTATTGTCTTTCTTCCCTCCACTGATATTTATGCTGTTCAGCATTGTACTTTCTCACTAATTGCTCTGCCCTTCACTGTTTACTGCAATCTGATGTTATTGCTAGGAGAAGTACCTCTCAAATACAGAGCTATCCAATTTACTGACTGTTTTATATTATTTTCTACACCCATTATCTCTTGTTGCTCCAGGTTGTTAGTACCTTTTTATGGTCTAAACTGTTCATCATTGGCTTCTGCTACATTTTAGGATCTCTGAGGATTTTCTGGCTGACTTCATCAGTTTTATTTGAATTGCTTTCCGGTTGTCTGGCCTTTTTCCTCACTGACTGTGTGCATAAAGCTTCTTCTCTTCTTCTGGACTTGTTTGCCTCTCATTCAATTTCCTTGTACATTACAATGTGCTGCAACCCCCTACCATGAAGTTTTTGTCACATTGTTTTCATTTTCTTTCTTATAGGTTCATAGGTTCATAGGTTCATACTAGGCTAGCTGCCCTAGGGCATTTATAAGCCTAGCCAGAGTGTGTTTGGCTTTCACCACCCATTTTAAATTAATTTTGCTATGCCCTTTTTCGAGGTTAGTATACTGTGCCTCTGTCTAACAGTGACACAGAAGTGATACCCGGGGTAAACCTAAGATCTCCCATCCACTCATCAAGATTCCTCTTGAAGAGAGTCAATGAGGGACTTTGCCTAACCTGGACTGGGATTTTATTCCAGAGTGAAGGGAGCCTCTGGGTTATGAATCTGTCCCTCAAGTATGTCCTATTTATTTCAGTGCTGAGGTTCAAGTCTCTTGAGCACGTAGCTCGATGGGATTTGGATTTTCTGAGGTGCAGCATGTCCATTAATTCCGGGTTGGACATGGCTTTAGACGTCAGGCAGAGATCGCCTCTGAGCAGGCGGTATGCCACTGAGTAGAGCTGGAGTTTCTTTAATCGGGCAGCATATTGCATCTGTTTGAGCCCTTTGATCCTCTTGGTGAGGTACTTTTGGGGTCTTTCCAGTTGCTGCAGGTGTCTGGTAAGGTACATCCCAAAAGGGGCATTGTACTCAATTATGGGCCTGATGAGGGATGAGTAAAGAGGCACGATGACCTCCCCTGATCTAGATGTGAATCCTTTCATGATTAGGTGGGCTATATAAAATATTTTTCTAACCACTTTGGCCACGTGGTTGTCAAATGAGAGATTGCTATCAACTTGGGTCCCCAGGTCCCTAATTACTTCTTCTGTACTTAATGGATTACCACCTATGTGGTAATTTGTGGGCACTTTGTTTTTGCCAAAGGGGATGACTATACACTTTTTGGCGTTTAGCTTGAGGCCATGGCTCTGGCACCAGTTGTCTGTTTCTATGAGGCCCTTTTGGAGGATGCTTGTGTCGGCTGGAGAGTCGATTATGGCGCCCAGTTTGCAGTCATCCGTGAACTTGGTCAGCCACAGTCCTTCCATGTTGGCCTGTACCTCCGATAAATATATACCGAACAAGAGAGGTCCCAGGACTGAGCCTTGTGGGACGCCACTTGTAACTGGTTTGGAGTCTGACATGGCTCCAGCAATTCTAACCATGTGGGTTCTCTCCTTGAGCCAGTTTGCAACCCATCTAGTGACATAGTGGTTTGTATTTAAGCTGGTGAGCTTATCTATAATGCCCGAGTGGGGTATTGTATCGAAGGCTTTTGCAAGGTCCAGGTAGGCTGTGTGGATCACCTTCCCCTCGTCAATGGCCTTGGTGACTGTTTCAAAGAAATCAAACAGGTTTAAGAGGCAGGATCTGCCCTTAACAAAGCCGAACTGGGTAGGATCCAGTGTCTGTAGGTCCCCAATATCTTTATTTATGAGGTCCATGATGATCCTTTCCATAGCTTTGCAGACCAAGCTAGTCAGGCTTATGGGGAGATAGTTTCCAGGATCCGATGAGGCACCACCTTTGTGGAGAGGGACCACTGTTGCTGTACGCCACTCTTTGGGTACATATCCTGTAGTAAGGCTGAGATTGAACAGTAGTTTTATGTTTGGGTTTAGCTCTTCTTGGAGTTCATGTAGGATGCAGCCCGGGACACCGTCTGGTCCCATTGATGCTGTGTTTTTTGCTTTGGAGAGGGCAGCTCTTACCTGAGCATCTGAGATGTCAGGGGCAGCACTCTGCTGGGATAGATATTTGCCCTTTTGGTGGGGAGTTTGCACTGAACCTGTCAGCTAGGATGTTGGCAATGTCTGTGGGTTAAATGTATTTTTTGTCATTTTGGACTAATTCTGAGCATATCTGGGAATTCCCACCCAGGTTCCTAACATAACTAAAGAAAGCCTTGTGATTATCCTTAGTGTCCTGTACAATTTTTCTCTCAAAGCTGGCCTTAGACGATTTTATAGTTTTTTGCTAATACTGATCAGAGATGCCTTCCCTTTTTGGGATTTTGCTTTATCATGTAGTAGCTTCCTCCTTCTATTGTATAGTTTGTTTATGGCTGGGGTCTGCCTTTGGAGTATTGGGTCTTGGTTTTATTTGTGATTGCATGATCCATGCATTCCTGAAGGTGTTCATAGAATGCGTTTATAAAGGATTCTGCGGTCTGGGCCATATTTTCCACAGGCTCGGGGGCTTTGAAGGATTCCACCTCAGTTTTGAGAAGTGTGAAATTTGCTTTAGAGACGTTTTTCACTGTGGTTTTCTGGACAGGGGGTGGGGTCGGGATGTGAATATCCAGTGAGATTAGTTTATGGTCTGATCTTACCAGTGAGGGATACACTTCTAGTCTGGAGTATAGAGTCCCCATGTTGGTGATGATCAGGTCCAGTATGTTTTCCCCTCTTGTGGGAGTGGTAACAAGTTGTTCCATAGCATTTGAGTTTATAAATTCTAGGAACCTTTGGGCTAGGTTGTTGGAGCTAGAGTAATGCTCCCAGTCTATGTCTGGATAGTTGAAGTCGCCCAATATAATGGTGTTTGGAGAGACCTTCATATTTTCCAGTGTTCTCAGGAAGGCCGAGTGGGGTTCCTGGGTTTGGGAGGGTGGTCTGTAGCAGGCTATAAACTGGAAGGCAGTTTTACCCACTGTTAGTTGCACATGGATAGTCTCTGATGCTTCATGCTGTGCCACCAACTTGGAGGTGTGGGTATCTTTGCCGAATATTGATACTCCCCCCCCCCCTCCTTTTGTGGTTCGGTCCAAGTTTTGGGGCCAAAAAGCATGGTATGAGGTATAACCTGGTAGTGCTGGGGTGCTCTTGGGAGCCTTGAACCAGGTTTCTGTTACTGCACATATATCGGTGTTATCCATGCTAAGGAGAGTTTCGAGTGCATGCATCTTGAGGTTTAGACTTCTGACGTTGAGTAGCATTACTCTTAGTTTCTTATCCCTTGTGATACCTATGGAGGTGGGTTTGTCTTTTGAGCCTTGCCTAAAAAAGGCACTATGGGGGAAACAAGAGCCTTTGCCAATATCCGAAAGCCCAAGGGTGACAGGTGCAAGCCGTCCCTAGCAAAGCATCGTGGCTTGTCGAGCATGTCATCCCAGGCTGACAGGCATTGGATCCCCTTTGAATGACACCAATACTTATGCCAGTTGTTGAAATTGATCATCTTGTCTTCATATTGTGGCATCATTCTTGGTGAGGGTAAGATGCTACTCAAGGTCAGGATCATACCGGCCTGGGCTACATGCTCAGAGAGCTCCTCTATGTCTCTTTTCATGTAGTCCAGGGAGGTACGTCTCAGGTCATTCACACCAACATGGACAATGACAGAGTCATATTTGTACTTGCCTTGGAGTGACCTGAGTGATTGTGTTATGTGGCGGATCCTAGCGCCCGACAGGCAGCTCACCGTGACCTTCTCCTTGTTCATCCTGGTAAGCAGGGTGTCAGTGTACCTGATGATAGAGTCACCTATTACAAGTGTATCAGGTGTGTTGTTTAGCCTTAAGGGCTGTGACTGTTCGGCACACTGGCTTTGTGAGCTATGTGTTGCACGTGTTTTGTTTTGGGCTAGCGGTTGCTTGGGTGTCTGCTTTGGAAGTCTCTGCTGCTTAGGCAGATTTTTATTTAGAGCCTCCGAGTATGTTTTTGTGTGTTTATGTGTTTGGTTTGCTGTCGTGGTAGGTCTATATGAGACTGGAATTGTAGTGAGTGTGGTTTCCTTCTCCTCCTGACTTGTTACACCAGTATTAAGTTGAGAGAGCTTAGCCTCCAGATGGGCTATATGGTTGCATCTCTCACATGTGTTGGAATTTGTTGGGAGGAGGAGAGGGTTGTCTGTGTACATGAGGCAGTTGTAACATTGCCTCAAGATTCCCAGATTCACCAGCTGGACCGGAGAGGAGATTGACAACTGACCTTTGGACATGCAAGAATAGTATTGGGAATTCCTTTATAATTGAAAAAAAGGGCCAATAGGGAACAAGATACTCAAGGGGAGTTTGTGAGGGTGTAGTGCTTTTAATTTTTTAGTGCTGACTTATATAATTGCTTTAGTGAGCAAGTGTCAGGTAACTTAAATGCAATGTGATACAGGTAACTTAAATGCAAAAATGACAAACAGTAACTTTCTTTCAAGTGAAACAAGGAAATAAGTACAGTAAGCAATGTAGATATCACTAGGGATCCACAGAAGCGCTGAAAAGCCACATTTTAGGTGGAATTAGCGTTTCAGGGAAATAACAAGCAAACAAACAACAAGCATACAAACAAAGCTAGATTCAGCAGGCCTGGATCTAGTCTATGCTACAGCAAACAAGGTGTACCAATTTCAGTAAGAAACAGTTCAAGTATGCAGGCACTATAAGCCTTTAACCAGAAATTCCCAGCTCAGAAGGGCAGAGTCCAGCCTCTTCTTCCAGAAGAGTGCAGACCACGAACCTTCTTAATGTAAAATAACTGGCCTGAAGCCCAAGTGCTTAAACCAGAACTAATACACTTTTAGAATAACAGACACTGAGCCCTCAATCAGCAGTTCCCAACGTAGAAGGATGTAAGCTACCTGTCCTGCCACCACAGTGCAGGTCACAAACCTTCCTAATGTAAAACAACTGGTCTGAAGCCCAAGTGCTTAATCCAAAAGACTTAGAATGGTAGCTACACTTTAATCAAGTTACTACCAGGCAGTAATAAATACAATTGAATACTTTAAAGAATGCCTGGATTAGTGTTCAGGTTATACAAACAAAGCTAGATTCAGCAGGCCTGGATCTAGTCTATGCTACAGCAAACAAGGTGTACCAATTTCAGTAAGAAGCAGTTCAAATATGCAGGCACTATAAGCCTTTAACTAGAAATTCCCAGCTCAGAAGGGCAGAGTCCAGCCTCTCCTCCCACAAGAGTGCAGACCTTATAAAATTGTCATGCATCTACTCTGCTTATCTTGCCCCAAGCTGTTACCATTAGTCCTGCTTGATATTCCACTTACACCAGGAATCCAGGTACAGTCATCTTTTTCTTTAAGTATTACACTTCTTTGTGATGTGATACAAGTCTACAAGAAAGTCTTCCACAGATTTAAAACTTTGTTGTCAGAGAAGACTTGTTTTTCCTGCGATATTGACTAATCAATGCCTTTATTGGAAAGGATCTAAGAGCCATAAGTACATCTGAAATTGCTCACCCCTATTTTCCTCACTTCCTCATTCTACTCCAAAAGCAAAGTTTTATGGTACTTTCAGTCCCTCTCTGACCATGTTTTCCATAAAATATGTTGGTACTTGAATATTTGCACTTTCTAAGATTCCAGTAATTTGCACATCACATCTCCAGCTTCTATTTTCCAAATAATCCACTTTCAGCTGCAGCATATGCATTTTCTTCTTTAGACCCTGCCATTTATCAAATTATTTTTTTTCATCTGCTTCTACAGTGTATGAGTATGCAGTACAGTAGAACGGTAGGCCTCCATGTCATGTGCAATAACAGAAACGTGTTTAAACATCACTATCATCTTCTTTTCAGAATTAGCCCACTTAAGCCAAGTAAGTAAGTACATTTCCATTTGATGTAGTGCTCCTGCCCTTTTGTCATAAGCTCCTGCAATTCAAATTTCTTGCAACTACTTTTGTTGTGCGGACTCACTGTTCTGGAGAGGGAAGAGAGAAATCTAGAACTTAACAGCCATTTTGTTCTGGACCAACCCCCCGGTTTCATTTGTGTATTTTTACAGGGCATATTTATACATTAACTCATGACAGCAGGTGAGGCCTCCTGGTATTTCTGCAGTTACATCCTACTGACACTGCTAAGCATCAAATATTGTCTGCTCAGATTTGCATTAATTCCAAAACCAAGTTACGTATGATGTATTAAAAGATGTCTTAAACCTTACATGATGACAAACAAAACTGAATTGATATTTAACTTCTGACAAGTGCAGATAAACAGATATTAATCATTCATATAATATTAGAGAATGGGCAACTTTACATCAACACCCTGACTGGAGAATGAATGTTCATCAGTAGGATATTAATATAGAAGAAATACCCGCTGAAAATCGAGTCCGCTTTTTCAGGGCAGCATATCAAGATGGTGTGGAGCTCACACCAGAAAAGCCTAATGGCCACCATTATTCTACACTCGCTAAGCAGTGTTTCTGCTGTTTAGCAAGTGCAAAATGTGAAAAAAAAAAGTGTGTAAGTGTATATGTGCATGTGAGTGAAAGAGAGAATGATTGAGCTGTTATTTTACACTCGCAAAGCAGTGTATGTGCATGTATACATGTGTTTAAGTGCGTTTTTCCGTCTGTGTGTGTGAGTGAATGCATGCATGAAAGCAGAAGAGACTCTGTGTGTGTGTGTGTGTGTGTGTGTGTGTGTGTGTGTGTGTGTGTGTGTGTGTGTGTGTGTGTGTGTGTGTGCATGAGAGAGAGAGAGTGAGAGTGAACAGTGATATCAACTGAGCCATTATTTTACACTCGTTAAGCATCACTTTTGCTGTTTAGCGAGTGCAAAGTATAAAAGAAAAAGATTTAAAATAAAAAAGTGGGTCTGTCTGTGAATGAGACTATGTGTGTAAGAAAGCAGAAGAGAGAGTGTGTGTGTGTGTGTGTGTGTGTGTGTGTGTGTGTGTGTGTGTGTGTGCATGTGAGACAGTGAAGTGTGAGATCGATTCCTGGCAACAGCAGTTAGGAGGTCTGCATACCTCTTGACCTCTTACCATAACATATCTGGATAAGCATAAAATAAACAGGGGACAAAGGCTCAGAATAACAACATATAGAGAGTTAGATTTGATGGTCTTTGTAAGATGCTTTTGTAATTAGTGCCTTCAGCAAGGTGTTATTTTATGGTAAATTTGAACTTTTTGTAAAGAGTTTAGGTAAAGAAAGAGAACTCAGAATGTAAGGCAGATCTGCAAAGAAGAATAGTGTGTCAAGTGAAGTACTGTGCTTGTAAGGTATGTGCTACACATATAAAGTTGAGTAGTAGGGAATGGAAAGGTTACTGGGAGATAAAACCCAAAACTTAACTGCTACAAGCTGACACAGTCTGCTTTTCATGCTGTAATTTTTCTGTTGTTTGCAACCCTCTCATACATGATTTGCCTATCAAAATTAGTTACTCTTTCTGTATGCAGCAACATAGTTTGACTGTCTATGAAAGGGACCAAAAAAAAAAAGTAAATACCTGGACATTTTTTAAAGTGCTATGCAAAATATATATAAAAATAATACAGTACTTAAAAATAAGTAAGTAAAACATAATTTTAAAGATAGCCCATTCCCTAAGTGCAATAATGCCCTCCAGGGTATGCATTAATGTGAAATTCATGCCTTTCCCAGAGTGTAGATGCCTGACGCTGCCAGTGGAGGGCCTCAAAACACCCAATGGACAGGCAGTAATTACACATTAAAACACACACTGTCAGGCATTATTGCTTGCTTAATTTACATTGTCAACATTTCACATTTTTCTAAATACCTCATCAACAAATTGGCATAAACAGAATTGCATAGTCTCACAGGAAGGCTCTCAGCTGGGTGAACAACATGCTGCTGACAGCATGTGTGTAACTTGAGTGGTTGCTGAGATACTATAATTTATTTGCAAAATATCACATACTTAATTTACATTTCTTTAGTAATGCTTATGGTTCCAGAGATGTGAATCTTTCTTTGAAATGTAAGGACACAATTTGATTCTAGCAAATAACTTAAGCTAAGCCCTTTGGATGTTAAAAGTGCAAACTTCCAGAACTGCATTGGAGGGAATGAGTTAAGAATACCATACATAACTGATTAGCATTGTCCAAGCTGCTGTGTGCATAGTCTGTGAATGCAGGTACCTGCAGCTTTAGATCCACTGGTGGCAAGAAGACAATGATAAAAACAGAAATGAAAGCTACATTTCAATGAAGTGCTGAACAGGTGTCAGTACACACATGCCTACATAATCAATGATTTTTTTTTTTTTCCAGTGGCATTCCTGTGTGCAGGTAATATTCAGTTTATCCATGCTGTCTTCAGTCTCATGATCGAACCATGCCAACCATAACTAAATACTGCATTACCCATACCCAGATTGATAAATTCTTACTAGACTAGAAAATAAATCTATCATCACTCTACAAATATTATGAATAATGTCATGAGGTGAATATTTTTGGGGCGGCCACGGTGGTGCAGCGGTTAGCACTGCCGCCTCACAGCAAGAGGTTCTTCGGTTCGATTCTTGGCTGGGGTGCCTTCTGTGGTCGCATGGGTTTCCTGCAGGTGCTCCAGTTTTCTCCCACATCCCAAAGATATGCAGTAGGTGGATTGGACACTCCAAATTGGCCCTAGGTGTGAGTGTGTGCATGTGTGTGCCTTCTGTGGAAGGTTGGGCGCCGGGCTGGCAACTCGACACCATAAAACCCCACTGCCAATCATGAGCGGACAGGTGATCCGCTGTGGTGACCCCTATCCGGGAAGAAGTCATGAGGTGAATATTTTTCCAGATGTAGAAATGTCAAGAGCTGTCTAGTTATTAGATTTGTAGAATGCAGCATATTTGTGGGAGGTGAGGTGAGGCACTACATAGACATGGGGAAACATGCCGTATCCACACAACCAATGAGAAGGATCAAATGCTGGACCTGTGCCTGGGAAGCCAAGATCTCTACCATTAAGCCACACTGACTTTGCAACCAAAAGATTATGTACAAAAGTAGCTAGCATCTTATTCAGATACACTTCCTTCTAGCAAGCTAAGAGCCATAGGGTCAAATCAAAAATGACAAAGTTACCCCAAGTGAATTAGCTGCCACTCCACATAAATCGATGGTGGTCACAAAAAGCTGCAAGCATTGCTCAGAAAAGACTCTAAAGTCAACAGAGACTAGGCTGAAAAACTGGATATTATCTGGAGTAGGAGTTTGACGAAATACTCATAACTCTAGCTACTCAGGAAAAATGCAAACTTGGTGCAGAAAAAAGACTGGCAACATGCCAATACTGCATATGTGAAGGTAATAAAACAGGTCTGCAGTAGATCTATGTATGAAATTAAAATCATAGGGAAATTTATTGGTGGAATGCAGAAATCCAGGCATTGAGCAAGGGAGTGCAAGAAGAATTTGGAGACAGAAAAGACAAACCGATCTAAGAAGGAATACTGGTTTGGTTAATAAAGAGAGTAAAAAAGCAGTTGCACTATCAAATATCAGGTCATCAGAGGACCTCTACCACCTATCATCTGTAGATGACTCATCAGATAGCTCAATAATGATCTTTCAAGTTACAAGCAAAGACAAAAAGATAAAGATGATAGTGGCAGATGTCATTCATAAGGAGCACCAGTAGCAATCTTCTAACTGGTCTAAAGAACATCACAGGTAAATGAAAAGAGCATTACAGGAAGTTTCTGAAGATTTCCCTACCAGAAGTCTTACTATGATCAAGACGTTGGGTATGCTAGAGAAGAAATGGCTAACAAAGGCACTCAATATTGTATGGAGAGAGAGAGAGAGAAAAAAAGAGAGGCATATCTGCAGTAACTGCAGAATAATCATTTTAGTGTCAATATACAAGAACATGGGGGTATTCACCACTGCAGACAGTGCAAAAAATAAAACATCTGCCACACTCCATGAAAGTATGAGAGAGGGTAATTAAAAATAATTTGCAGTGTAGTAGAGCATAAAGCTGTAGATGAGCAGTTTGTATTAAAATCAGGATGCAATGCAACTGAAACAATGTTTGCAGTGGGATTGGTAGTGGAGAAATGATACAGATGAGTAAAGAGTCCAACTGGCATTCCATGACATGGAGAAAGCAAGTGACAAGTTCCCAAGAAAGCTGATATCAGTCCTGTGCCAGTTCAAAGTCTGGGAGGCATGACAGAATTAGTGCAGACCATGTACAAGAAACCACTGACATGCATTCTGGGGGTACCCAGTAGGAATGGATGTGTTTCAGGCATCAGCTCTGAGACCATGCTGGCTTATACTGATGAAGGACTACATCACCAAATAGGTCAGAGGGGGGAGATTAATGACATCTCTGCTTGTAGGTAATTTGGCACCACAAGCAGACTGAACAGCAGTGTCAACAAATGGTAGGGGACTGGAATGTAAAACTGAAGACATATCAGATGAAAGTGAGTACATACAAGTTAGTGGTCATGACAGCAAATGTGATAAATGGGAAGAAGCTGATCAGATTATCGGGTGTGAGTACATTGGAGATGTGGTTAATTAGAAGGGAAATTTGAATAATGAACTTGCATCAGAGGTGCTGCAGCCTGCTGGCACAAAGTGTCAGGGGTAGTATGTGACAGAATGCCAAAGAAACTAAAATAGTAAGGTGCATAAAACAGTGGTACAATTACTGCTTCTGTATACCACAGTAACAAGGCAAGTAAAGGAAATCAACTGAAGATGCCTGAGGTAATGGAAGTGAAGTGCTTGAGATGGGTAGTATGATGCACATTGTGGGACAGATAAAGAAATGAAGACATCAGTGCAGAGGCCAGAAGAGACACAATTTCAGACAAGATCGAGGAGAACAGATTATGTTAGTCAGATATCTGTAAAGGAAAGCAGAAAATTATATGGTATCGATAAAGTTCTGAATTTCACCTATAAACCATTCTTTAAATTATTTTCATTTAGTTATATATGCTTGTATTTTTCTAAGAAATGTGAATTATTAGTTTTTAATTAAATTTCAAATGTAGTATCATTATGATCAAAAAAGGGACATGAAACTATTCTAACTCTCCCCATACTGGTTTATAAGTAATTTGAAATATAAAGTCTATCAATACTAGATTGTGTATCATGTCTATAAGAATAACAAGTAAAGAGTAAAGAATTAGTTTCTGAATATTCATTTATATCTTTCATATTATATAATTCAAGAAATTCCAAAATAACCCTTGGCAGATGCAGGTTTACAGCGTTTATAGTAGCACTAGAATCGTTATCTCTGAATATGCAATTAAAATTTCCTGCCAAAATTAGACTACCTTTTCAGTTTTGAATTACTTCCTCTAGTTGTTTTCTATGAATTTTAACTCAAATCCACAGTATGCAATAAAGCTTTATAAAAGTATAAAATTTTGTATGGATCTCTAATGTTACTAAACAACATTTCCATTTTTATCTTTATATGTGTTTAAATTCTAGGTCCTGTTGTGTTCTTCAAAAATTTGAAAATCTTCTTCTATTCTCTTTATATTGAGAGCAAGTGAGCATAGAAAATTGATTTATGTTACGTCCATGGATATCTTCTGAAATTAAATGTTTCTTGCAAAAAAGCTAATTTAAGCATTAAATAGCTTTAAATGTATATTTAAGCTACCAATATCACATCCAGTATTTTAAACCATTAACATTAAAATAAATACAGTTCATATGTGCCATGTCATATAAAGAATAAGTTTGTGTCAAGGTAAATTATTTGACCTGGCCTATTCCTTTATATGACTTGAATTGATCATGTATAATCTTATGTGTAATTTGTTCAATTGTACTAGGAGTCTATTGACTGATATAAATAACAGACACCAACTTTAACATATAGAACAAAAGAAAACAAATATATAATTTGCAACCTTCACCCATCATGGAGTTTAAGAATCACTGTTTGAATAACAACTCTATACAAGCACACCAGCTAATCTCCAATAACAGATTTTGTTTTTCTGATACTAATCCTAATGAATATTGTGAACGAAACATAATTATTAAGATAAACTATTAAGAATGTTAATATTAACATATTCAAATCATAACATTTTGTTATTTTAGCTTTATCTATTTAAAATAATTGATCGCAACATAATTACATTTCTAACAACATTTTGCTTGTAATATATTCTTTTCAAATTATTCCCAGCTACACTTTATGAAGAAAAAACAATGGCAAATATGTGCAAAAATAAAAGGTATATCTTTTTTAACTTATAAGCATAACTGCAATCTTATCAATTATTATAGCCACGTAAATATCACAAATTTACAAGAAAAGTATATGACATCACCATGTTTCTAGAAAGAACATCAAAAGAAGACTAACATTATTAATACAGATAATAAATCCACTGAGGATTGCAGTAAACAGGACACAATTCAGGACATTTAGCCTTAAAAACTTTAATCTACGCTTTTGTCTCAAAAAAAGACTTCTTCAGAACAAAAACAACAAGCCTTCCTTTTAAACAACGAACAACCAATTAAAACACTTCTTTAATCAATTTACTAAAATGAGACATTATTGTGCAAGCTGCTATTTAACAACTTTCCAAACAACTAGAATAAAATTAAATAAAACATCTAAAAATGTTTCTTTACTTTCAACCTTCTAGTATTAAAAAATAATAATATCAATAGACTAATTAATTCCTGGTAATGTGCCCCCCCCCCCCAACTTGAGCTGCAAGAATGTTCTCTTTCTTTCAATGGAATTCTTATAGTTCCCTGCTCTGCAGTCCTTTGACACCTGTTCCAAGACAGAAAATAAAAACTTTTTAAACCCTTTGCATACCAATGTGTGTCTATACAAAACATTGTTCTTATCCTTTGATTTAATATAATAAACATGTTCCTTAATACATTTTTCAAGACTTATAGTAGTTATTTCTATATAAAAACAATGGTAATCAGAACAAACACCAATATAAACTACTTCTTCAGTTTTACAAGTGAAGACCTCAGGTATAATTAACATTCTATCCAAATGTTTCAAATCAACAAAAGGCACTTCTAAAATGTACCTACAAGCAGGACATGTCCCACATTTATACATTTCCTTGTTTCTATTGGGATAAATTACAGCGGAAATCACCTTAAAATTATCAGTATGTAAAAATCTTTTAAGTTACAGTTGTTTTTATGAACAAATTTGGGACAATTCCCCATTAATTAAATTAGAGTTGTCCTGCAATATAATCAAAATTTTCTGATAATTAATGCAATGTTCAAACTATCTGTACTCATATCTAAACAACATGCCAAACTATAATCTACTGATGGAAAACTGGTCTTGGTTAAAGTATCTATCCCCTTCACCAAAATGGGTTGAAATTCAATAAACCATCTTATACACATTTCTACAGCTACGTTTAACAAAAAAAAAAAATCATGTATCCTTTTTCCATAAACATAGCTGTAATCAATGTTGCCTCTCTTTCAAAAATAAAATCATTAGTAGTCATCCTTGAGGTCCTAATGTATTGGCCCCTTGGAATATTCTTCTTAACAAAATAGGGATAATTACTATTAAAATATAAATAACTATTAGTAAAAGTATATTCCTATACATTTCACTCTCAAAATTCTACTTTCACTCATTCCAAGAAATGGTCACATCCAGAAAACTGACAATGAGATCCTGGTTACCTAATGAAAACTGTAGGAAATCAGATTTATCACTTAATATGCATAGCAAATCTTTAGCATCCTCATTGTTCCCTTCAATAATAGAAAAGCAAATCATCCACAAATCTTGCATAAAAAATAATTTTGTGGGACTCAATAACTGGGGTCAGAATTGTATATTCCCACCAAGCTAGCAAAACATTTGCAAAGGCTGGTGCTACCACTGACCCGATAGCAACCCCTTCAATTGTTTATAAATCTTATTATTAAACAAAAAAGTTATTCTTAAGTATATTTTCAAGAAAGTTGCAGCATAAATAAATCAAACTGTTAGGTATTTTTTTCTACTGTGCACAAATAGTTTCTAACCTACTCTATCCCTAAGTCATGAGTAATACAAGTAAGTAAGGGACACATATCAACTGTTATGATAACATTTTTATGACTTTCACATACATAATTTGAATTAAATTTCCATAACTTTTCTAAAAAATCCCAGGAGTCTTCTATACATGAATCTAATTTATAGACTACTAAGTTTAAACCAGTGTCCAAATATAAAGAAATACTTTTGGAAATGGAATTGGAGGCGGAAACTGTAGGTCAAAAAGATAGGTTACTTAAATTCTTGTATATTTTAGGTATCCCAAACAGTGAACCTAAAACATGGTTGTTAATTAACATAAAATCATACAATGCAGGGCTAATGGAATCTTCCATCAAAAGTTCATATAGAAAACACTCTATATGATAATAACAAGCATGTATATCCAAAACTGAAATTAACCTATATTCATTTGGATTGTTCAACATTTTTTCCAATGCCACAACATAATCAGTTTTTTTGCATGACAACCAAACCCCCACCTTTATCTGCTCTCTTACACCTAAGATCAATAAAACTCTACAGTTCCTTCAAGCCATGTTGTTGAGCTGAATTAAGATAAAAAAAAATGTTTTTCTTATCTTATTTTGAACCAGCTCTCTAAGGTAATTTTCACATGAACTTTTAAACACCTTCAACGTGTTACTCAACATAGGGTTAAAGACACTAGGTTTACTGAACTTCTTTTTTACCAACCCTGTGTTGTGAAAAACATTTCAAATTGTGTTTATGACAGTACAACTTTAAGTCTAAAAGTGTCTTACTTATGTCTATCCTTTTAGTAGGTATAAAATTAAATCATAACCTCAATACATACAACTGTTTTTCAGTAAAAGTATTATTAGGCAAGTTATAATATTGCTAGTTCTACTCACTACTTATCTAAGTATGAATTCATCTTCCTCCTTAATCTCTCTGGTAATTTGTGATCATTCTTGCTGTCTTCGTCCCTCAACTGTGGAAAAAACTTCAGTCAGGCTCCTAAAAGAACTCCTTCAGCAGAAGTCTTTAAAAGTGAATATAAAGGCGGTTCATCAAAATCTTTTTCTTGCTCTTGTTCTGCCTGTAGCAATGGAATAGCCTCATTAACTATTAAAGCCTCACTCTGAATACTATTGCTTCCATATTCATTGTCAACCCATTTCTCAGTTCTGTTTATCTCAGAAACCTCAATATTGGCTCTCAGCTCTTCTGTTCTTGTCCTTAAAGTGGAACACCTAGTAATGGCATCAGGTACACCCTATGCTGTGGAACAAAATCCCGGTACATGTGAGGCAGAGCACCTCGCTGGCCTTGTTCAAGAGAAATCTTGACCAATGGATGGGAGATCGCAGATATACCCCAGGAATTACCTCAGTGTCACTGCTCGACAGAGGCACAGCAAAATAATGGGTATAGTTCCCCATACTAAAGGGGTGGCGTAAGCCACAAAACAATGGGCTAGGCTTATAAATGCCCTCGGGCAGATAGCCTAGTATGAACCTATGAACCTATGAACCTAAGAATTTCTTAACATAAAATGCAAATATGCAGCCAAGTTCTGATAGGCTTCAACGTCCCTTGACAATTTTCTAGTTTTTCTGGTGATTAACCCTTTTTCAAAACATTCCACTGTCTGAAGCACACTCATATTCTGTTTTTAAATCAGAAGTTCTTGGTAAGACTATCTGCAAGGATAAATCTTCCTTAAGAATTTTTTCACGGACTTCTGTAATTTTACAGCTGTTATGAACAATAAGAAGTCTGATAAAGTCCAAGCCAGTTTTATTAAAAAACTGTACTAGACTGTTAAAGAATTCATCCAAACTAGAAACTCGGACATTTAAAAAAAAAAAATAACCCTTTAGGGACAACCTCAAGTTGCAAACACTTTTCAAATTACTTTGTTTCAATCACAAGTGCCCTATATTTTTAAATACCTTTTCCAGCAGGGAAAGCACTGTCTTACTTTCAGTTCTTAAACCATGCTCATCAGTAGTCATATTGGTGGATTTTTTTCTCTTGCTCTACACTCTCATGTGATATTCACTCATCTTTTTATGTGTATGTACTTTTCATGCAACTTCTGTTATTGTAAATATGTGCAACAATTTAGCTGTGTAAATGTTTCTGCTTTATGAACATATGATATAATTATGTAATTTTCTTGCTTTTTTAATTTAAGCCTGTTAATGTCTCACACACACACACACACACACACACACACACACACACACACACACACACACACACACACACACACACACACACACACTCACACACACATGCACACACGCACACACACACACACACACACACACACACACACACACACACATATATATATATATATATATATATATATATAAATTTTGCAGCTTTTCTCCTCAGATCTCCACTGAGCTGGACTAACCTGGTTAGCAAATGACAAATAAATAAATAAAATACATTTAAAACAATTCTAATTTTTTTTTTAATTCATATCATCACTGCATAAATAACAGTGCATATATCTTATACAATAAAACAGGGTTATCCACTAAACATAGATTTCCTCAAAAACTATTATTTCATAATAGAATCATAATCATTTACTGCATACTGATATATATTCCATCTTATGTTCGAAAGCTGACAAAAGCTGTATATTAATCTTTAACCATTGTTACAATGCATTCTATCATAGCTATCCGATTTTAATTATATATGTTTTAACGTTGGAGTTCTACAATGCTGAAACCACATTTTTAATAAAAATTATATTTAGAGTTATTTAATTTATTTATTAGGTCTATGATACTAATCAAACAATAAAATTATTAGTTATGTGTATCAACATAAAAATTATGTCACATACTGTCCCCTTTCTGTAAAATACATTTACAGGTTATTTACTTTACATTTGTTTACTGGGAAAGTCTGACTTGGAACAAAGCCAATTTTCAGTGAAGGCACAGGGAGAAATGTTTTAGATGCATGTCTTTGTAATGTGGGAGGAAACTGGAGTATCTGGAGAAAATTCCCATGAATGCAAGGAGGACATGCTAACTCCACACAGAAGGCATTCCAAACAAGAATCGAACTGGAGAACCTCTTGCTGTGAGGCAACAAATCTACCACTGCACCACTGCGCCACAATTAATTTTCAATAAATGATAAATAAATTAAAAAATAATATCTAACCCTACATGGGTGCTCAAGCTTATTTAATAAATTAACCCGTCTATCAGATTTTATTACCTGTTACAAACTGTCAAAGATCTTAGCTTAACCAACACTGTAGGAACTCCAACACATCCTTAGTGTAATATGTCAATGTGTATGAATGAACTGTTAGCCGAAAAAGTTAAATATATTAATATTAAGTTATGCATTAAGGGAAAACAATATAGTTGAATGAGCTGTATAATAAGTTGCATAAGTCATATAATTGCTAAATAATAATTAATTTCATCATTTCCCCCATTAAAAATCATTAGCAATGTGTAATCATAATATTAATTAATGATGTGTATGTGTTTCTTCTATGATGAATTATAAAGGTAAAGCAGTGTCTTGTTATTTCTATACATATATTATAAGGTGGTGTCATTTCTTACTGCATGAATCATCATTAATGACTGGATATATTTTAATATGTTAGCTCATGTGAACTTGTGTAATACTTGCAGCTCCTACTGTAACATCATCTGTGCTTATATAGACTAATTCTGCTATATAAGATATATATTTCACTAATACATCTAACTTATGTTTAAATAAGTGCATATACCTTTAAAATTTCAGCTGCAAAATGTGTGTCCTTTGATGATGACCTAAACTGTTAATTCACATAATATGGGAGTCTCTGTGAAACAAAGTCCTTAATTCAGCTTGTGAATGTTTTGGGAAGCAGATAAGGAGCACTTTCTCTCTTTCGCACATTTCCCTTTATAACTGTGATTGTACATTTTCACATTTCCCTTTGCAGTTTGCAGCAAGTCATGTGCCATCTCACTGTTCACACCATACAGAGCAGCCAGATCCTATCGCAAACAAACCTGACTAATCAAGTCTTCAACAATCTTCTTACACCACATCCACTCAATCATCTGAAACACAGTCTACTATGGGAAGCACCCTACCATCCACACATGAGCTCACGCAGTCTAGTCAATCCCCAGAGCACATCACGGACTGACAGAGTCTGCTCTCACATCAGCTGGAAAACCCAGCATACCACCATGCCCCCATCATGCATTGTTCAAGAAGATGACAACATTGCAACAAAAGCCCACAGTTCCCCACCACAATATCATATACTACTTCAACATAAATACCCTGATACCTGAACTTGCAAGAGAGAAACAAAGCAAAAACCCCAAATGGCACCTTCCAACACCAGTGGTCTACCTTTCCTATATCAACAGTTGTAAGATATTTCACGTATGTCAGTGTGCAATGTTCTTAGTTAAAAGATATAGAAAACTATACTTTAAATCATACAACATATTATTATATAAATATTTACCTTCTATTATAATAGTAGCACACCATATTTACAGATTGTATTCTTAGCTAATTAAGTAAAGCATGCATTCCTTCATACCAACCTAACCCTTACACAGTAAATTTATGTATATATCTATACTGGTCTACTTGAGTAGACCAAAATTCCATTAAATTGAATTTAACTTAACCAAGAAGACTACAATACTGAAAACTCAGTTTAACAAGCATTCACATCACCAGAATTTTAATCCAGGAAAGAGGCAGTTGGCCAACATAAATAAATACACTGAAGCATGTCAAACCCACTCAATTGGAGGTTCTTTACCCCCACACTCCTGAATGTGTGGGGCTGAGCCCCCACTCCTACCCCAACTAAATATACCAAATTTGTGATCGCACTATAGTGGGGAAAAGGGCAAATTTCCTCATTTTGGCCAACTGCCTCCTTTCTAGGATTAAAATTATTGTTGATTCTCATGCTGGGGCATTGGTGGGCCAGTTCAGTTTATCAGCAGCACTTTGGTTTTGGCTCCGGTCCACTTTTCTATGATTTGTTGCTGTTGATGGTGTTGGTTTCCCTTGGTGGTCTGTGCATTTGTTGCAGCCTGGTTCCTGGCTGCTGGGTTTTGCTGCAGTGTGTTGCAGGTCAGGATGTCTGCGTTTGTGTTGGGATTCTGTTTGTTTGAGTGACAGCAGCATTGGTGGTGTTGGTTTGATGTTAAGGTGTTTTGTTGGTCAGGTCAGACGAATTGAGCCATATATACCCTTCTTATGGGCTGAGATCTCCTTGAGGTAATGATGTATTCAGCGCATGTGTGTTGGAGTCGTTTATGAGCATGGGGAAAAAGCACTGATGGAGGTCCTTAACATTCACTGTTAAATGAGGTAGAATGGTATGAACTGAGATGATGATGTGTTCATTTACTGGACAATTGTTCAGGTTTTGCCTCATATTTTGGTCTGTTCCTCATATAGTTTGTTGTTTCATGACAAATGTCTGAGGATTGACATTACTAAATAATGACAGCATTTGAGGTTTGGACTTCATATTCCATTGTAAAATCCATGCTAATTCAGGTCCTGATGGTTTAGTAACTTTCTAGGCTTCGGGGAACAATATTTAAAGTCTGCCCCTAGTATTTTTTTTTTGTGTGTTTGTCCTTCAATTTGTGTATAATGGCCCGGACATGTTGCTGGTGGGGGGGGGGGGGGGTGTAGTTAGAGATTTTCTTATTGCTGTGTTATTTTTTACACTGAAAGAAAATGGTTTGACTTCATCTGTAGTCGGGGGGAGTGCTCTCACATATGTAGGATGTCATTTCCAGCAAGCAGACCTATCGACTGGCCAGATTTTACAGAATGGCAAGATTTAGTTCATATTTTAGATCTGTTTGATTCCTGATTTCAATGGGTATCATAGAAGAATACATTTTTCAACTGTCCCTGATTTTCATGGACATCCCTGACTTTGACTCAAATTTTACATCTGTCCCTCTTATTCCCTCTTGAAATGTGTGACTGTGGGAGCAAACATGGTGATTTGCACAAAAAAAGTAATTAGGATTATAGACTTCTTTTACTTCAGAAAATGGATACTAATTCACATGTGCTTATTCTGCCAATGCCTGAAGTTAATAGCACTAATAGTTTAAAAGTGTCCATGATTGTCCCTCATTATTTTGGGATTTGTCCCTGACTCTGTTGTAATTTATACCTGAGGGGTTGACAGCTATACGGACAGCTGTGGAAGATTCTTCTGCAGTTGAAGGGATGACTATCAAAGTGAGAAAGGTCTTAACCTCAAAGGTACAAGGTTTGATTCTGAAATCTTGTTATTGTCTCGGCTTGTAATAGTCTGTAGACACATAGCCTAGTATCTACCTATGAAACTATGAGGAAAGGTTTCCCTCTATCACTTAATGGGACTTTTGGTAAACAATTATATATAAACAAACAAACAAAATCAATAAATAAAAGCAAAGGCAAAGTGTGGTTTGATGACGAAGTTTGGACAACACAATATTGAGTGCAGGCAGGTAATAGGGTCACATTATTTGTGTTATGGCTCCCATACCCTTTGGGGAATTTGTCATAGCTATTTACCTTTCATCCCCTAAGTGGAGATCATCAGCTCTCATAAGAGGGAACAAATGGGCAAGATGGGGAATGCATACTAATTGTTTATTAATAACGTCAAGCTGGGAGGACATACGATGGTTAAAGTATGCTGTTTACATAATAATAAAAAAAAAAAAAAAAAAGATCTTTAAGTGGATTTGATACATTTAGTTGATAATTACCAAGGATATCAGTAAAGAATTCCTGATTCAAATGGTGTGTTAAACCCTTTCAGTTTGGAATTTCGGAAAGGTGGTTTTGAGAACCCTAAGGTGGTGTGAACCTCATAATGAGGTTCAGTTCTGTTTTTAAGATGGGGCAAGGTAGGTGGTCGGTCTGTATGTGTCTCCCTCTTGGTGTGGGGGAGAGAGGGTTTCTTAAAAAGCAGGGGCAAGAGGAAGGAGGTTGCAGTCTGGGGGAGAAAAGGGGATTAAAACTAATTAATTGAATGGATATGCGGGAGTTTGAAAATACATGTTTTATATTTATTATTTTTTATGCAGTATTTATCATACTCTTTTTTTTAGCAGATGATGGAAGCAGGTACGGCATTTGAGGGAGGCTGTCACAGCCTCAATAACAAACTTAACTAAAGTATTATCTCTTCTCATGGCCCACCCTGAAAGGCTTGCACAGGTAGAAGGACTGCATCCAGTTGGGCATTTAGAAAAAAAATGGATAGCCACACTGGTCTATCCTCAATAACAAACTTATCTAAGGTTACTATGTTTTCTAAAGTCTTTCTGCTTAAACTGTTTAATTCAGCCATACTGGGTCAACAGCACCAAACTTCCCAGCCCTTAAATAAGGCTCCTAATGCTAAAAAGTTTCACCAGATTGTACTGTTAAAAGTGCTGTCTGTGTTTAAACACAGAACATAGATTAGCATTTAAAGCAAGTAAAAAAACAGGAAAAAGCAAGTTCCACCAAATTAAACTATTAAAGTTGCTGTCTATGTTTAAAAACAAAACATAGATTAGAATTTAAAGCAAGTAAAAAAGCAAGGAAAAGCCTCTTACTTTAATCACAGGCTCTGAGGATTCCTCTGGTGTTGTTAAGCCCTACTCTGCTCACCCTTTGAGCTTGCTTCAAACCCCTCCCTGCCCCTATTCCCACCCGCCCCAGTACCTCTATATTTATAACCCCTGAGCCACACCCCTCCCCCACCCCCTCTCCCTCCTTCACCAACCATTAACAGGAATTCATTTATAAGCCACCCCTTCCACTATCGCCAACCATTAACATAAATTAATTTATAACCCACCCCTTCCACTATCTCCCCACCTACTATTACATCTAGGTTGCCTATCTACCAGGAGTATACTCCCCCCATTATGTTTTTAATACTTACTAAGTCTTCTAAAATACCACCTCTACTCTACACCCTACCTTTACTAATCTCCCTTTATTCTCTCACCATCTATGAAAACCAATCCCATATAGGATTCAACCATCCCAAACACCTTACTACCACCTTAATCCTCTCAAACCTTTCTGCCCACTCATTCATGTCCATTGACGCCAACTTCTTTACCCTTCTAAAACCCACCCTCTTATACCCAGATATGTTAACACCAAAACTAAATACTACCAAAAACTGATAACTAAATTTCTAAAGCTCATAGCTAGTTTGCCCCACACCCTTACTATTGATGGTGTTATCCACCCTATCCCTGGGCCATCACCACCAGACAACACTAACTCTAATCATAACAGCCCAAACATAAGACAAAGCCTAAATAGACCCCCCCAATTCACTATTGACCTGCCACTTAAACATTAGAAGCATCAATAATAAGGTACACGAAGTCCATGCCCTATTGACAACCTACTTCCCAGACATACTTTGTCTGACTGAAACATGATTAAAACCAATTACACCAGATAATGAAATTCTACCTCCAGGGTATAATATACTCAGGTTAGATCAAATTACCAGGAAAGGGGGAGGGGTTGCTATTCTCTATAAAACCACCCTAAATGTTAATCTACACAACCTTCAACCACTTATATTTAGCAAAGCAGAACTTATGATTTCCAAACTACAAATAAATAAAAACAAATGTATAGACATAGTATGTGTCTATATTCCCTAGGGAATAACTCGGGGACCCTAGAAGACATCGTCTACTGGCTATCCAATGCCTACCCCCAAGACACCATTGTTCGAGGGGACTTCAATATAGATTGGAATACCTGCACTGCAGAGACCCCAACCACCCACGTAAACCTACATGGTATTACACAAACTATAACCTCCCCTACTAAGTTCAGCAAGCCTAACAATAAAGAAAGTAGCCTACACTGGATACCATTTAATAGCCCCCACCACATGTACAAATCAGGTACTCTCCCTGAAGATCTAAGTCATCATTTCTTAACATATACTATTAGGCTTAAAGTTGAATGTCCACATCTACCCACCTATAAAACAATAAGAAATAACAAAAACTTCAACCTTAATAAATTCTAAGAAGAACTTAAATTATGCAATTGGTCAATTCTAAAACAACTACCACTAGATAAGGCAGTAACACACTTTAATAACACATTCCTGGCTATCCTTGACAACCATGCACCTGCACGCTCTATTAGAATTAAAACAAAAATTGTCCCCTGGCTCACTAAAGAAACCAAACTAAAGACAATCAAAGAAATAATGCCTGGAACACCTGCTGCTCCTCTAAAGCCCCACAATATCGACTCAAATTTTGACAATATAGGAATGATACAAAAAAATCCATATTACTAGACAAAAAAAAATATTTCTGCCATCTACAGCAGAAACACCACAACAAGCCACAGAAGTTCTGGTCGGGTATTAACAAACTCCTCCACCCGGGGCAATCCACAACTCCAATCCCCACAGCCCCAACCCAGATATCACCATAGTCCATTGTCAACACCTTCAACAGTTTCTTTACAGAAACCATCCAGTCCCTTGCTAGCAAGCTTAAACCCTTGTCCTAATGCTGAAACCCTTAAACCCAGTGACATTCTCTCCTTCACCTTCCAAAAAGTTCCAACTTCACTCATTAGAGCCTTAATTAAGAAACTCAAATTAACCACCCTTTCAGCTGACCTCCTCCCTGCAGACTACCTGCAAAAAGCTGCTGATGTTATAGCATTCCCTGTCTCTATTTTGATAAACAGAACAATAACTGAAGCCTCTATCCCCTCTATATGGAAAATATCACATGTCATACCACTCCACAAAGGAGGCAGCTCCATTGAGCTTTCAGACTATAGACCAATAGCTATACTTTCCCCCGTGGCTAAAATTATGGAAAAGTGTATCCATAAACAACTCTTACACTACCTTATTCAACATAATTTTATGGCCAAATCCCAGCATGGATTTAGACCACAGCACAGTACCACCACAGCCCTCCTTTCCTTTTCTAATGCCATAAATTCAAACCATAACAACAACAAACTATCTTCTTCCCTGTTTCTTGATCTTTCCAAGGTCTTCAACATGGTTAACAACCAACTACTTTTACTTACCCTAAAGAAAATATCCCTAAACAACCATGCCATACAATGGTTTCAATCTTACCTTAGTGGAAGACAGCAGACTGTCCTTTGGCAGGACAAACTCTCCACCCTTCTCCTCATTACTGTTGGAGTCCTTCAGTGCTTTATATTAGGTTCATTTATTTTCTCCCTCTTTATCAATGACCTCCACACTATAATCCCAGACACAACCTGTATACAATATGATGATAACTCCACCCTGATTTGCTCAGTCTCTACCCCTACGGATCTCCTTAGTTAAACCCAGAAAACATTTAATACAGTGGAAAACTGGATCTCTAATCAACAGCTGATATTAAACCCTAATAAAACAAAGCTATTGCTCTTCTCCCCTACTCGCAAATCCTCTCAACCTTCGTTTACTATAACATCTAACAATGGGACCATAATCTCACCAGGTATGTATACCAAACTCCTGGGTGTTATAATAGACAACAACCTTAAATATAATATGCACGTAAACCAAACTATTAAAACATTTAATAAAAAACTTGGCTCCCTATACAAAAACAAACCTTTTCTCACCCATCTAGCTAGGACTGCCATTGCCCGTACCCATCTGCTTTCAGCTCTACTCTATGCCTTGCCAATACTCACTAACTTGAACAAAACTGATCTCAGCACACTCTCTAGCTGCTACAATCAAATTGCCAGGTTTGTCACAAGACCTCCCTGCAGGACACACCATTGTCAAAACCTAAACCTCTTAGGATGGCTAGAACTCCCCAGGCTAATTCAATATAATCAACTTACTGTAGCATTCAAGGTTATCAACCATCCAGAAAAAACACCCTCCCTTAAAAACATTATCCATCCCTGCAAAAATGCTAGGCCACTTCGTTCCACTACAAAACTTTTGGTTCAGTCTGTTAAAGCTAACAACCTATCTGGAGAATCTTTGTTTGCAAATTCAGTAGACAAAGCCTGGAATTCTCTCCCATCTGACCTTACTCTGAACCCGTCCCTTAATCAGTTCAAAAAAAAAAAATCTAACCCAGTATTTTTAAACTCAGTAGTTATGTCCTTGCTCTAACCCTGACTAAAGCCTAATCTACTTCCACATCCCTGCAATTTTTTATTCACAGAGACTTACCTCTTACACTTAAAAGTTTGAAAAGAGAAACTGTAACATCTCTGCAGATACTCTGCATATAGCTGCACCTATAGGTTTGATAAGAGAAACTATAATATATTTGCATATATTTCTGAATATAAACTGTATTCTTCTTAGGCTTGAAATGTGAGACTGCAACTTGTATGTTAATAAAATGTTTGTGCATATACTGTAACTTGCTTGTCTTTATCTGTTTGTAAGCTTGGAGCTTTTCTTCACGGGCCTCTGCTGAAAATGGATATGTATCCAGTCTGACTATCCCAGTCAACAAATGTAAAATAAAATAAAAATAAAATAAATATGTGTATATTTAGATATAGAAACATGACTGATTTCACAGTGTTTTCACTAACAAGTAGTAAAAAATTGTAGTACTCAAAGCAGTTTTTCACTGCTATTCAGTACATGTACTGAATGATATATTTGAAAAAGCAACATATATTCTTACAGCTCTGATGGCTTAGTAGTTAAGTGTTGTGACTATAGTGTACAGGGTCCTGAGTTTATGACCTGCAACGGCTATTTATTTTGTTGCTGGGCAGAACAAGGGCTGATGGAGACAGGGTGATTAAGGTGCTTTTTAGCAGCTTTAAGTGGGTTTGCGCAGGTTTGCATGAAGCTAAGCACTGCTAAAATACTGTTACTCCATTTTAGCTTCGCTTAGCGGTGCTTACTCCCGCCTACCCTTGCGCTAATTTCTTTGAAAGAAAAGAATAAGGGGTGACAGGATACTGGTGAAAAAGGGGCATGCAGAGGGAAAAACAAGATGAGAGATGGCTAGGGATGTGCAGGACAGGAGTAGGGAAGGTCCATAGCTGTCTCTTTCTTTTACAGCAACAGCTGTGGACTTTTACAAGATTTGGATGCAAATGTGGATACTTAAATCCCTGAGAGAGGGGCGAGGACAACAGTAATGTGTTGACAAGCCAATTGGACCAGATTTCATGTGTCAAGTGGACACTTGTTTGAAATGGACAGCTATGTATGGGGCGTAATTTTTTTGGGGAAAACAGATTGCCCATTTGTTTTTAAGGTGATAGTGGGATGTTGGGGAAGGAGAGTAGGTATATTTGGGGATGTAAGTTGTGTAGGAAGACAGACAAGACAGCAGATAGTGGATGTGTATGACACATATGGGGGTAAACAGCTTGGACGTGGAGGGTGGTTGGGAATCAGAAGCACATGAGCCCCCATATGGATACAGTGGGACTGAGGTCCCCACCCATGGGCAGTCACCACTGCACATTCACAACCCCAAAGGTGGCTGTGCTGGAGGCTGAGCAGTTGGGGCAGGCTGACCCTCAAGATGTGCCATTCAGCCCTCAAGCTGGTGTAGCTGGTCTCCAAACTCTTTTTGGAGCTCATTAGACACCACACCCTGGACATGAGCATGGGTGACAGGGTCCTGTCTGCACCTGCTCCCAGTGGGTGGACAAGCCCCATCCCCTGAGGCAGTTCCACCCAAGGATGGTGCAGGACCAGCAGACAAGGCAGATCTGGGCTGGGTCCCGGACGTGGTGGGGCCCAGTGCTACGGCCAGATCAGGTGGGACAGGTGGATCCGCTGAGATCGGCCTTCCTAGACGTGCTATGGTGTGGATATTTTACAACATACGTTGGTCAGTCATGCAAAACCAGATTCCAGGATTAGTTATAACAGCATGCATGTGTGTTCAAATAGACCCCGTAAAACAATTTTAGTCAGTTGCATAGCAAACTAAAAACACATGCAGATATATAACAACAAGGAATATTAGCAACAGGCCACCATCATATTATGTAAACAGGGTAAATTCACATTCAAACATTTAATTAATTTTACAACAATAGGGAACATGTCCAAACAGTAGTTATGGGAAGGATATTACCAGTTCATTGATGCAGTTATATTATTGTTGCAAATCAGCTGGGGGGGAGAGAGAGAAATTAACAACTATCTATTAGTACATTGCTCTCAACTGTTCTGATAATTATTCGAATCACTACTCTGTAGATAAGACTTCACATTACACCACCCTATGGCCTTGAGGTTAGGAAGTGGGTGTTGGACACAGTGTATAAGTACAGGCTTCATACAGCTAATATACAGCTTTCCTTACCTGGCAAGCCTGTGGAGGAAATGCCTGTTGATACTACCTGACTGTGTCTACACATATTTACAGAAGTCAACTTTACATACATGCACTCATACTGCATGCGTGTGTGCTACTGCCATAGTCCATCTGAAATTCCATCACTCACCCTGGATATTGACAGCAGTGACCACTAGCCATGACAGCAAAACACTTGGGGGACATTTCTTGGGGGACACTACTTGGTTTATGTTCTTATCTTGCTGTTGTTTGCAGCCTTGGGGTTGGGCAGTGGGTGCTGCATACAGTGTATAAGTACAGACTTCATACAGCTAATATACAGCTTTCCTTACCTGCCAAACCTGTGGAGGTAATGCGTGTTAACACCACCTGACTGTTTCCACATGTTTTACAACTCCAGAATCTTGGCCAGATGAGCCTCAATTAATTACTATTTGAGCTGTGGTTACTGTTCAAAATCTGTACACATTTAGAATCTTAATAACACATAGCAAATAAAACACAACAGTCTGGGGTTTATTGTTTTATTTACAGTTAATCACACTTTTTATTTCTATGTACCCAGTATATCACTATTACTCTACTACTTTGTCATTTATTCAGTGCAAATGATACACATATTTCAGTACTGACAGGTGACATTCTACTCATTTCTGCTATTAGCCCTGAATACTGCAAGCTAGGTTTGTACTCACAATCCTTGCAATGCAGCCTTTGCAGTCTGTGCTTCCATGTTCACAGTTCTCTCATCTGCAGCTGTACAGTGGGCAGAGAAACATTTATGCATACCTATGTATCACATACTCAGGCTAGACTATCTTAAATAGTAATTGATACTGATTCTTACACACATCTGGGACATCCTCTTGCCGAGCTAGTTGGATCCACTTTTCCAACGTATCCCCCTTCCTACACTTCAGGTCAGTGTAATGGTGCCAGACCTGCTCACCAGTCTGAGGAATACCAGTAGCACTAGTGAAGTTGTGTGCGAGATGGTCCCAGGCCTCCACTTTATACTGAGAGCCCAGGTAGTGGCCCCGCAGCAGTCTCCCTTCATGGTTTTTCACAAGGAGTCTGACCATGACCCTGGACTCCTGGATGCCCCAGTGTTATGCCCAAAAGCATGATCCCTCTCCTACTCCAGCCATTGTGCCTGCAGTGATGAGCTACGACAAGTTATGGGCTGTAGTCCTGCCTATGAGGTTTAAAAAGCGCTGATTTCTCACACTTTGCAGTGATTGGACAATTTTGAAAATGCTAAGCTAAGCTAAGCTACAGGCAGACTCACTAAGCTAAGTTGAGCATTGCTTAAAGGGGTAGATGCTAAGCACTGCTTACCAATGCGCAAATTCATTTAGCCATGCAAATTCTTGCTTAGCATTTACATTTAAGCAATGCCTACACTGGCTCAGCTTAACTGAGGATAACTTAGCATTGTTCAGTTTTCATTTTATGCACTATCATGACTGTGGACTTCATTCCTCATTAATGACAGGTTATCTAATATATGTTGACCTTCTAAAACATCTCCCTCTGTGCTTTCATGACATTACATTTTGTGTGACTATACTGCATGGGGCACTTATGTTTATATGAGGGTTTCAAAGATTTATTACACAGACACCTCACATCTGGACCTACTACACTTCTCTGGTTGACAGATATATATCACTTACTACCTAATTATAAAAAAAAGACTGTACTGCTTTCACATGTGAAATGGCTTCAGTGTGGATCAAAACAGGAATGACTACTTGCAAAGCAAACTCTGTAACCACTTTACTATTTCTGTGTTGTTGATTTTTGAAGTATATTCCTATTTAGCTCCTTGTGATGTGTAGCTAGGCTAAGCATCGCTTTGTGGTGGGCACACATGCTCAGCTATGCTTAAACTTTATTGTGGACAGAAAAAAAATAAATAGATGTGTTTAATTTTTTTTACTGTAGGGGTATGCGCATTGCTTTCTGCAGCAATGATCTGGGGAAAGCCTTGACTGATGGGGGGACAGATAGGGACAGATTTTAAATATTGCTCTTACTAACTTAGAAAGTTGATACAATAATGCTTTTGCATTCACTGTTGGTCCAGCCCAGTGGATCTTCCCAGTAAACAAATGGACTGATACATTACATACAGTAACTAAATGCGAGGTATGCTCCACGGACTAACAGTAGTGTCCGCAGATACATAACTTCTGCTGCTTCTGAATTGCCGTACCGCAAATCTGGAGTGCAGGGGGTGTGTATTGTGAGAGCTGAGCTCTCAGACACACCTCCTGTGCTCATACACAGAACATTGTCCATTTTAGAGCATGGCAGCATGCCTTCATACATATGCATGGTGCGCTGCTGTGCTGCACGGGAAAGGTCCCTTCCATGCAAGAATAAGCTATCCTTGCATGGAAGTTTGCTGAATCCTGGGGTATGTCTTTTGGTATTGAAAGAGCACACAGATCCCTAGTATTTCATTTAAGGAAGAAAAATTCTCCCCCAAAGTCTGCTACTGCTAGATTCCTTTCTAGTCAAGATAAAGAATTAATTTTAAAGACCACTTGGTCAAGTTCTCTTATTAAAGTAAATGACAGTAAAATAAGATTTGATAATTACTATTCCACATCAGTAATTTCTAAAAGAAAATAATTTTTACCACTAATTAAAGAACTAAAAAAGAAGCACATTAAAATGCAGCTATTGTTTTCTGCAAGACTGAAAATATTTGTCCCCGTCCCCTTCATTAAACACATTAAACCAAATGACGTTTGAAGACCTTTATTAAACTTCCATAAACATAACTTTATTGACCAATATTTTAATTTAATAATCACAACATAAACATTAATATTGCTGTCCACTAGGGCAGTGAGACCTCGCTCACCCTGACCAAATAGGCAGCATCTTTTCTTTTGCTTGCTTATTTTACTTATTAAGAAGAGTCCCATCACTCACTTTCATTTCACCACTTATTGAATTAAACATCCAACCAAGTAAGCAGTGTCCTTACCTTTGCACACCTACTTTTACTTATAAAGCAGTGTCCAACTTCTCACTTTCATTTCTCCAAATAATTGAAATGATCATCCAACACCAGAGAGGGACCAGAAGAGGGACAAGCCTGTCCCTCTTCTCCGCCCACTAGCCTGACCAGTCTGTTTCCCCTCCTTCATATCAAAGCTTCCAAAAAAAAAATAAAAAACAGTTGAAAGTAAACCAATGATTTTTTTGCAATGTCAGCGTAATACCCAAACCCTTCTATAACCTTTGGGAATCAAACATATCATTAATTTATCCTACTACCACTGGTAGCTTTGTAATTATTCCCTGGTCATTACCTACCAAATGTACCAACAAAACAATAAAACTCGCAATGACATCCAAAACAAAGCAAGCCCACTGCATGCCATCCTACCTAACCGCAATGTCCTTTTACCACCCAAAGGCTAGAATAATGATCAAAATGAGATTTCCTATTCTAAAAGATCAATTTAACAGTAATCCAGCCACCACACCCTTTATCTATTATAAAGAAAAATATCTGTAATCAGAAAAGCATTTGCTGACCAATGAACCACTCCCTTTAATGGCTTCAGTACATCACCACATCCATAATGCCAATACCCTCCAGAATGTAACCCAGTAAATCTCCATTTCCCATTCCAAACCAATCCTCACAACAAACTTATCTTGTCAATAGCTACAATACCCTTTCACCTTTGTAACTTTACTAATTTGAGCTATATCCACCCTTAATCCATCCTTGTCCCGAAATATTACCCCTCCATTTTTTTTTCTTTTTTTAATTATTATTACATTACCTTCACATTTAGTAAATCAAAAAAACTATGGCCTGCCTCCACTAGCAACCCCAGAAACACAATGCCTTGCTTAGACCTTTAAACTTCTGCTTAAATAATGGAAACCCATTTGTCACACATCCAGCACACACATACCATGTAGTGCTCCATCAAACCGTTCCTTAGCCTTAAAGGCATCCAGATAACATACCTCCTTGTGATTGCCTGCCTACTGCTGCCAAATCCAATGAAGAATTGTGCTAAACTTTCAAAGCACCACACGCCACCAAGCAACCCTTCTGCATAGCCTTGCCACAGGAAAACCCAGCCCCAACTATCATGCCCACAAAATCTGACTCAACATCACATAGTCATGACTCCTCTCCACCTGTGGACAATAAATAATCCCCAAACCTTCTTCACCCTGCCCCTGACCAACCTCATCCTCACCTGGTCTCACACTACTTCCAAACCACACCAACTCTGACATGCTTTAAGAAGCACCTAATAAATTAGGATTACCTGCAACCTCATTGTGCACCCCTCCAGTGAAGAGAAGATTCATCCCAGCAGAATCTGTCACCTTTCAAACCACTTCCTTCAGGCCACCGACTGATGCCTACAGTCCTCACACTATCAGCCCTACTCCAGTCCTTTTACATATGACCACAGCCCAAAATTTAGCGAAGTACCTTAACCCTGCCACCCTTGCAACTATACTAATCACAGCCAAATCCACCTTGACCGACTGAACTATCTTACCTGTCCCCACACCAAACTCCTTCCTCCTCAAGCAGCTGCCACACACAATTTTACAAAATATTGCAAAGCCCTATGATAAATAAATAAATGCATACATACATACATACATAAATAAATAAATAAAAACTAATAGCATCTGATCATTCCAAGCCAACCTAACACACTTCATGTGGCAGCATCACCGGCTTGTACCACTGCCCTATTGACCAAATGAAATTTAACCCTTTACCCACAACTTTACCTGCTGTACCTTCAACATCAGCCCAAATGGGACTACTTCAAACAGTCAACACCCTACCCCCCACCGCCTTCCCTCCTGCTGACCAGTGAGCCATGAATGATTTCCCCAAAGATATGGCCCATATCCCAGTATTTCATGCCATATCTGTAACAATTATAAACAACCTTTAGCAACTCAATCCACCTACAAAAACCCTACCATTAAACTGCTCCAAAAATCAATCACAGTGCTAAATCAGCACACACCAATGTACTAATCCTCATTCAGTGATGTTTGCTCCCCCCCATTCAACAAAAGGCCACAAACTCACCAAAGGAATGACCTTGGTGAACAGCCAACATGCAAACTACAGGAGCCCAAAGAGTTCTGTGACATCCTCAGTCCGCACCCTGTCCTTGGATCCCCTCCCCCCAATTATTTTCTTTCAAACATGTTACCTTCACATCTAGTAAACAAAGCAAACCAAGCCTGGCCTACTAGTAATCCCAGGAAACTCCTTGCTTGAGCCTTGTAAATTCTACCTAGCCAGCAAAACACCCGGTTCCTCCATAACTTCCAATGCTCTGCCAAGCGATTCACCTACTCTTAAAAATCATCCAGATGATGTACTGCCTCCTGACTGCCTCACCCCCACTGCTGTGAAATCCATTGGATAGCAGTGCTAAACCTCTCAAAGTGAGACACCACCTAGCATCCCATCAACATAGCCTTGTAAAATTAAAACTTAAACCCAACTATCCTGCCCAACAATGTCCACTGTACCTCTTAAAGCCAAAACTAACAAAAAACAGATTTGATATTTTATTTATTTTATTTATTATCATTTGTTAACCAGGTTAGTCCAACTGAGCCAGGGCCCCATTTTCAGTGGAGACTGGAGGAGAAAAGCTCCAGACACAGTTCACAATATCAAAAACAGAGATATGTTTACAATGGTAACATATCAACTATCACATAGAAGATAAGAATCACAATTTTACAGAGTTGTGTACAAGTTGCATAATAATTAGTATAGAACAGCAATAAAAATTTTACATGCAGAAATATATAGAGGTTTCAGCACTAACTCCATATACAACAGTATATACAAGGAACAAGGTGTAGGTCTACAGTAATAGATGTATTCGAGAGACAAATAGAAAATAAGATATGTGCTTAGAGTCAGGAGGTAGAATTAAGAGGAAAGCAGTAAGATGTCATGTAGGAGTTTGAAAAGGACAGGACTAGGTCTTTAGTATGCAGTTTTTAAGTTCTAGTTTGAATGGGGCTTTATGGGGATACTTCTTATATTAAAGGGAACAACATTCTAGGTATGAGCAACAGAGAATTTATAAAGGGATTTACCAATATTTTCAGTGGGTTTGTAGATGTTGAGGAGATTCTTGTCAGATGTGAGAAGCTGGCGATGGGGGTTATAGAGTAATATTAGGTTAGAGATGGAGGGAAAGGAAGTAGGGTTATAGAGTAGAGTATGTAATATGCAGTTGTAGAAGAAGAAGAAGTTGTTTTTGTAATTTGGGCCAAAGTAAAGACTTAAGAGCGAGGCAGTGGTGTGATTTATATGGTTTATTGGAGGCAAATCTAGTTATTTTGCGGTAAGTTTGTTCTAATTTGGAGAGGAGAGATGACTGAAGGTTAGTGAGTACTGGATCTGCATACAGAAGACAGGGTAAGAGGAGAGATATAGCAAGGGAGGTTTTGGTGGGGGTGAGCATAGTTTATGATTATGGTACAGAAGTCCACGTTTTTTTTTTTTTCTTTATACACTGATTGATATGTATGTCAAACTTTAGTTCATCATCAATAGTTACACCAAGTAATTTAGTATAGGGCTCAAAGTGTGATGGTGGCATTGTTAAGTGAGGTAATAGAGAAGAAGAATTTAAGATGTATCTTTTTTTTTTTTGGAAGAAAAGTAAAAGCTTTGTTTTTTTGGATTTAATATTAGTTGATTATCAGTGAGACAGGTTTTAATAGAGATGAAGGTGTCTTGGGTACGTACAAGGAGTTCTGGGATGCTGTGGGCGGTGGTGCTAAGGGTTGAATCATCGGCATATCGTAAGAGTGTAGAGAGGTTAGTAGGAGTGTGTAATGTGTTAAAAAAGATATTGAACAAGAGGGGTCCCAAGATGGAACCTTGGGGAACACCGGTGTTTATGTAGAAATGGGGAGGTGGCCTATAGCCAGTGTATAGATTGTTGTCTGTTTGATAAGTAACTAGAAAACCAGTTTATATAGAGGGTAGACAGGTGGAGATCAGAAAGTTTGGATAACATTTTGGAGTGAGAGACTGTATCGAAGGCCTTTGAAAGATCAAGGAACAGACAGGAAACTAGGTGGTTATTATCCTGGGTTTCTGCTACAGTTTGGGTGAAAGAGAGTAGTGCAGTAGATGTGCTGTGGTGGGGTCTGAATCCATGTTGGGTGAGAGTTAGAAAATTGCTATCTGGCCAATGATTAAGTGGTTGGGTGTGGATACATTTCTTAAGAATCTTGGAAAGTGGGGAGAGAATGGCAATGGGATGATAGTTGGATGGGTCTGTGGAGTTGCTTCCTTTATGGAGAGGAATTGTGAAAAAGGATTTCCAAATGTCAGGGAAAAAGGCTTTGGTAATAGAGTGATTTATAAGGACAGACACAGGATAGGCAATTGAACTGGCAGTGATTTTAAGGAATGGGGGGTAATTTATCGACTGAGAGAGTACAAGCTTTGAGTTTATTCAGTTGTGTTTTGATGAATGCAGTGGGAGCAGGTTGAAAGGAGAAAGTAATTGGAGAAGAGGGACTGGGAGATGAGGGTAGACAAGTGGCAGTGGGACTTTGTTTTGTTCGTTTTTGAATTGATATCTACCTTTACCAGTCATGGGTCTGTAAACTCCCGAATGACCTGCACTACATCACTCAAAGATGCATAACTGCCTCTTGTGTCATTACTCGAAATAACATCATACACAAAAATACCCTTGGGATAATAGCAAAGGTGAATCAAATGAAATTACATGTCGACTTCTTAAGAACCATCCCCCAGTGGAGAAACCCTAAAGCTGTTAAGGAAGGAAGCCTATGCCGATTCTCCCTAAATCCTGCCATTTTGCTGGACTCCAGACATGACCCAACCCTTCTTATCCCCAAACTAGACCCAACCTATGCCATGTCAGACATTCCTATATTAACTCCAAACAACCTGCAACTGCATTATACATCATTCCAGCTCATTCTCCTCTTACCACTGGACTCACCAGGCAGTGCACTTCCACCATCTGCAAACACATCATGCGCTGCTCCAAAGGAAGGTACATCTGCTGTGGTAGACCAGTGTGGCTATCCAATATTTATTTATTTTTTTTAAATGCCAAACTGGATGCAGTCCTTCGGACTGTGCGAGCATTTCAGGGTGGGAGCCGTGAGAAGAGATAATACCTTAGTTAAGTTTGTTATTGAGGGTAGACCAGTGTGGCTATCCAATTTTTTTTAAATGCCCAACTGGATCCAGTCTAACTGTATGAGCTTTTCGGGGTGGGAGCTGTCAGAAGAGATAATACCTTAGATAAGTTTGTTATTGAAGGTATATCAGATAAATATGGTGAGATACATCTGAGAAGGAATATACAACACTCATATTTACACATAAAAAGGATATATATATATATATATATATATATATATATATATATATATATATATACACACACACACACACACACACACACACATATATTTATAAATATATATAACTATATATATATATATATATATATATATATATATAAAACTATATATATATATATATATATATATATATATATATATATATATATATATATATATATATAAAACTATATATATATATATATATATATATATATATATATATATTTATTTATTTATTTATAATATGCCCATAACATGTAGTGGAGTCATACCTCAGCACCATAACTCTCGACCTCTTAGTGCAAGGGGACGTAATGTAAGTATTGCAGTTATAAATGTAGAATGTTGCTACAGTAACAGGGTTTGTGTCAGAATACATGTTCTCAAGGAAGGCAGTTCTGAAACTGAAATGTACAACATCAGTTACTGACAGACATCATAAAATCATCATAATGAAGTACCACACAAATCACAGTAATGATTCTATGGAATACAGCAGATATATGAGCAATAAACCTGGATAGTCTGAAACAATCTGGTCAGTCGAGACATATACACAGAACTCCTTAATGCAAGAAATGTAGACCAAGCCTGAAAAAGGGGGTGTTTAAAGCCATAAAAATGGGGATATATCCCAAATACTAGAGTAGATAAGCTCACACAGTTGATGCAATCACACCCGCCTGTCTGTCCTAAACTATATTAACTGGAGGAGCACAATTCCCAAACCCACGTACTTCCCAATAGTTAGTGACATACATCTTCACAGCATCCCACTGCTTTGTCAAAAATACACAACACTTATGGTGGCCAGGTAACAGTACATCTGACAAATATCTGGACATAACATCACACTAGGGAAAATGCACTGAGCTGCTAGGCATGTCACCAAACACTGTCTAAACTACTGGCAAATAGCCACAACACTAACCCAATTTTCCTATGGGGGAATAAACATGTAATTGCAAATATAGCAGGCACTGCAGGGATGTAACAGCACAGAGTAACAGACACCATTGTGAAAGTGCATACTCACAATCAATCTCAACACAGTCACAGTCACATAATGGTAAGCCTAATTAATAGTACAATATATGGACTGTTTGAACAAATCCTATCATCATGTTTGCCACTCACACAATACCCCTATATATACTGGTCCAATTCACAGTGTAGTCTGATGCCTGACTGTGGTATGGAACATGTCTCAGTCTGGCCCTACTAACATATAAGCTGATAGGGGTACCAGAAACTGGAGCAGCATGCAACATCAGATAGAAAAGGACCAAAAACACTGGCATCTACCCCACTCTGTACACAAGCCAAATAACATATTCAGAGTACACTGCTACACAATATTGACACTCTGACAACAATCGCCATAAGAACACAGACCTCACTGTATAGACTACAACATAATATCCAGGTTTTGTCCTCAAATATAAGGCCTCCTATACATAACATGTTTGGCAGTCTGCTATATCACTGGGTTGATATCAAGAATGATATCAATAAATAGTGATATACCATGCATATCCACCTCTTACTGCTTGACATATGGACAAAGGGTGACAGACTTGGTGGACTGAGGCACAAACACAGGGACATCATTGACATATTGCTGTTATAAACTGAGAAAATTGCTGGTGTAAGAGGGTTTGTTGTAACATATCTCTTCTGAGGGATATGAAGTCAGAAACACTGACTCAAATACTCAGAGTATGCTATTGAATTTATAAAGACAACAAATGTGTGAGTAACAGACCAAATCTAAGACTACAAACTCTGGCCAGTCTGCAGATAGCCCTACAGGTGAGAGTTTTCTTAACCACATAACACTGTCATGTCAGACTTAAAATGATGCAGAACAGCCATATCCACACAAACCCTATTAAACTAACATTACTTCAAATGTATAACAGCAATACTTATATTCTGTCCCCATGTCTGGAACATCCTCCTCCAGTTTGTTGGGCTGTCTCCACAGTGTTTGCTGTAAGAGGTATTTCCAAGTACCCTTTGTGATGCTGTTTGTCAGACACCCACATGAAGTCTTGGTCACAGTGAAGGAAAAGGGCCCACGCTCACTTAAAGTGCTTAGTTATAGGAGTGTGTTTCAATGCAATTGGCAATAGGAAGGATACCACAGCTGTTCCACATGCAATTACCAAGTGGGGGACTCCAATTCATGCATAGGTCATCAGATGATCATGAGCATTACCTACAAAAGTCAAGCTGCTGCCAATGCAAAACAGATGTATTTTTGTACATCTACCAGAGAGAGAGAGAGAGAGAGAGAGAGAGAGACAAAGAAAGAAAACAAACAAGCAAACAAACAAACAAAAGGCAAGACCATCACAACCAGACTACAAAAAAAATCTGTGAGACACACCCGTCTACCTGTGAAATACAAAAATTGAAACAGGCAAAAAAAAAAAAAAGAGGTATGTGAAACAAGTAATCATGTAATGGAATGTAGTAGGGGGGATGTAAAAGAGGTAAATAGGAAGTTCAGCAAATATTTCTCAACACTTGCTGTACTGATATACTGCTGATCAGAACCTATAGCCATAACATCTGTATCTGTCTGTAGTGACATATAACACAGCTCATGCCCCTGATTCAGTCACATAAGACTAGTCCTGGAGTGTGGTTTGAACAATACTGACTGTGACACTCCTTGGCCTGGTACTGGGATGTTGCATATATCTATATGTTAATTGTGAGTACTAGTATGATATACATGTCTGTATCAGAAATGTGAGTGACCTGTACAGGGTATTTGCATAGTGAAATACTTTTTCAGCTGTGTGTGTTGAACTGCATATGAAATAATGAGCTCATACCATTCAACTGTCCAGTGTTATGCACACTGACCATATGTGTGCCTCAGGTTTATAGTTATGTACTAAAACAGTTGTGTTATGTCTGGCAAAGCATTGGCAACCTGTGAACACTGACATTACAACATTTCCTTACATTTCATTTGGCTGCTCCTGTTAGAGGTCGCCACAGCAGATCATCTGACTGCATGTCTTCCAGCCCTCTGCATCTTGCTCTTTCACACCAACCAGCTGTATGTCCGCTATCAACACATACATACACATTATCTCAGGCCTTCTCATTTTCCTCTTACCCAGCAGCCTCCCACTTTCACAAATATACTCAGCATACCTACTCATCACATGTCCAAACAAACATATTCCTGCCACTCTCTGCCTTTGGCCCCAAGCCATCCAACCTGGGCTGACCACCTACAATAATATACATGTTCCTACTCCTGTACACCCTCATCACACTCAGTGCAAATTTTAATGTCATTACCTCTGCCACATCCACCTCAGACTCCTGCCTTATTTTTCAACGCCACTGTCTGCAACCCATATAACACAGCAGGTCTCCCCACCCTCTTGTAGACCTTCACTGTCACTCTTAATGGTACTTATCTGTCACAAATCACACCTGCTACTCCTCTCCACCACCTGCATCCTGCCTGCACTCTCATCTTTACCTCACCCCCACACTCCCCATTACTCTGAACTGTTGTTCTCAAGTATTCAAATTTACCCACCTTTGCACACTGTACTCCTTGCATCCTCACCATTCCTCCATCCTCCCTTCCAGTCACACAGATATATTTTGTTTTAGTCCTGCTGACCAATATTCCTTCCTTCTCTAGACCATAAGTCCACCTCTCCAGGGTCTCCTCAACCTGTTCTCTACTCTCACTACAGCACACAATGTCATCTGCAAACTGCACAGTCAACAAGGACCCCTGTCTGATCATGTCTGTCAAGCTGTGCATTACCATTGCAGATTAAAAAGGACTCACAGCTGCTCCATGATGTACTTCCACTTCCACCTTAAATACACCTGTCACTCCCAAACCAGAACTCACTGCTATCACAGTAGCCTTGTACATATCCTGTAGCATTCTTACAGATTCCTCTGCCACTCCTGACCTCCTCATAGAATACCACAACTCCCCTCTAAGCATCCTGCCATATGCTGTCTGTAAGTCCACAAAGACACAATGCAACTACTTCTGACCTCATCTGTACATCTCCATCAGTGCCTTCATAGTAAACATCACATCTGTACTGATCTTTCCTGGCATGAAACCATACTGCTGATTAGTAATCCTCACCACCCTTCTTAACCTAGCTTTCACCATCCTTTACTATTACCTCATGCTGTGACTTATTAATGTTATCCATCTGTAGTTACTGCAGCTGTGCACACCACCATTGTTCTAATATATATATATATATATATATATATATATATGTATATATATATATATATATATATATATATATATATATATATATATATATATATATATATATATATATATATATATATATATATATATATATATATATATATATATATATATATATATATATATATATATATATATAGACACACACACACACACACATCCTCCAGGGTATGACTGTGAATGCAAAGGCTACCCAAATATCTAATGGTGTACGTATATTACATCAGTGTGAAGACAGTGTCACTAATGTTGGTCTATAGCCCACCATGTATTTATGGCAACCTCCAGATGTTGCCCCCTACCAGGTTGGCAGGAATGACTGAGCAACACAAGTGATATGACAGTGTGCCATACTGACATAGAACAGAAATGTATAGCAATTATTACCTGTGCAAATGTATGCATGTATGGGTAGGTGTACCTGGCTGCCTCATAACGCCTGACATGGGTTGCAAAATAGCATGCAACTGAGGTGTACATGTTGTACACGTGTAATGTTAATGTGTGTGCATCCAATAGAGTTACACTTCCACAGTTAATGGTTGTTGCATTGCCCTGACACAGACATGGGTACTGCCATAATCAGGAGTATCATGTAGGAAATAGAGAGGTTTCCAACTGTGTTATGACCTTGTCTCCATGCCTACTACAAACATTGATATGACTACCCACATAGCTGTATGGCCTCAGCAATGCCTAACTTGTACAACCTGTCTCAACCAAAGTAGATTAAACCCCTTTGCTGGACAGCAGTAGTGCACAAAGCACATAATGGGATACTATATTGGCTGTAGAGGGGACAGTACTAGCAGTCACCAACTGGCCAGCATGTCATCCTTTGTCTGGATGACAATAGTAGGTTGCAGGTGGATTACTGTAAGGCTGACAATGAGCATAAATTGGACACATCCACTGAGGGTAACCAGATGGCCATTTAATATATGTCTGCAGTCTCATAGGCAACAACCCTGACCACTCTGTAAAGGAGGTCAATCATAGCACATACAGACACACCATTGCTATAGCCAACCTACTGCAGACATGTTTGGGCCAAACATCACCACCCTAGCTCAACATCAGTATAGGTGGATATGCACACCACATGTACCACTACTGTCATCATCATGGATCAGGTGCAAACCACCCACTTAAACGTAAAAATAGCAAGTCACCTTGGGGACTGATGACATTTCAGTTTGCATCCTACACAAACTCAGACATATGCTTCCAGCTCCATTACATACTATATGCAAGCCAAGCCTGAGCAGCTTTGACAGCCCATCTGCAAGGAACACAGACACTGTCACCCTTCTACACAATTGTGAATGGTGGTTTATAAAATGTACTGGCCCTCGTAGGGGGGAATATGACACAACAGGATCCGGAGTACAATGCATGTTCATACAGTGCTACATCTCATGTGTTTGTATATAGTATACACTGTTGATAATTAGTCATATGCTGTCTCTGTAAAGAACTCTGTGCAATGTTCATAGGTTCATAGGTTGGTACTAGGCTATCAGCCCTAGGGCCTATACAAGCTTAGCCATAACAATTCCCTGGCTATTTCTTCCCACACTATTTACTTCCCTGGACCCCTGTCTAGCAGGGCAACTGACGTGATCCCCGGGGTGAATTTCCTTTCTCCCATCCAACCGTCAAGGTTCCTTTTGAAGAGGACCAAAGAGGCACTCTGCTTGACATGTATGGGCAATCTATTCCAGAGTCTGGGGAGTCTCTGGGTCAGGAACCTATCCCTCCAGCATGTTTTCTTTATTGTGATGACAAGGTTGAGATCCCTGGAGCATGTGGCTCTGAGGGATTGGGATTTATTTAAGTGTAGCATGTCCAACAGCTCTGGGTTTGACATGGCCTTGTATGTTAAGCAAAGGTCACCTCTGAGTAGATGATATGTGACAGAGTATAGCTGGAGTTTTTTAAGGCGGTCAGCGTAGGGCATCTGCTTTAGGCCTGTGATTCTTTTATTGAGGTATTTCTGTGGCCTTTCCAGTTGTTGCAGATGTCTTGAGAGGTACATACCAAACGGGGCATTGTATTCTATAATGGGTCTAATGAGGGATGAGTACAGTGGGACAATGACCTCCTTTTTTCTGGATGAAAAGCCCTTAGTGATGAGGTGTGCCACATAGAAGGATTTCCTGACTGTTGTGGCGATGTGGTTATCGAAGGTGAGACCACTGTCCACCTGTGTCCCTAAGCCTCTTATCAAACTTTCGGTGTTTAGTGTACTGCCACCTATATGGTAATTCATGGATACATGTTTTTTCCCAAAGGGGATAACTATACATTTCTTGGCATTGAGCTTGCGCCCATGGCTCTGGCACCAAGCATCTGTTCCTGTAAGGCCCTTTTGTAGAGTATCTACATCATTTGGGGATTCAATAATGGCTCCCAGTTTGCAGTCATCTGCAGACTTTGTTATCCAGAGTCCCTTAGTGTTGGCCTGTACTTCAGAGAAGTAGATGCCAAACAAGAGCGGTCCCAGGACTGAACCCTGAGGTACTCCACTTGTCACTTGTCTGGAGCTGGATTTGGAGTCGGCTACTTTTACAGTGTGGGTTCTATCAGTAAGCCAGTTAGCAACCCATTGGGTGACGTAGGGATTAATGCCCAGCTTAGTAAGTTTATCTATGATTCCAGAGTGGGGGATGGTGTCAAAGGCCTTGGCAAGGTCTAGATAGGCTGTGTGGACCACTTTACCCTTGTCCATGGCTCTGGAGGCTGATTCAAAGAAGTCAATCAAGTTTAGGAGACATGATCGGCCCTTCACAAACCCAAATGGGTGGGGTCCAGTGTTTGAAGGTTGCCAATGTCTTTGTTTATAAGTTCCATGATAATATGCTCCATGGCCTTGCAGATAAGGCTTGTCAGACTGATGGGACGGTAGTTTCCGGGATCCAAGGTGGATCCCCCCTTGTGGAGTGGGATAACTGTAGCTGTGCACCACTCAGTGGGCATGAAACCTGAGGTGAGGCTATGATTAAACATGACACTTAGGTGAGGTGCCAGTTCATATTGTAGTTCATGTAGTACACAGCCCGGGATGTCATCTGGTCCCATGGATGCTGTATTCTTAGCTTTGGAGAGTGAATTTTTTACTTGTGTGGCCGTTATTACCGGAATTTGGCAATCTTCTGTATTGAGATGGGCCATTTAGGGGGTGAGAGGGGGGTGAAGTTGGCACTGAATCGATCTGCCAGGATATTGGCAATATGCTTGGGATCAGTATATTTAATGCCATTCTATTTTAGCTCAGAGCAGATCTGAGGTCCTGTGATGTGTTTCCCTGTTTATGTCTCCAGGTGCTATGCCAAGGCAGCCGGACTACAATGAGCAGGAGACTAGGGCCATAACTGAGGCCATCCTGCAGAACTATACCATCCTTTTTGGTTGGGGTTGTCAAAACCAGCAGGAGCGGACTGCACTGTGGGATGAAATTGTCCAAACTGTGAACAACTTGTGCCACCATGGCCTCACCTATGATCATGTACATCATAGAGCAAGTGACGTGACTTGGAGTGCCTGGCAACTGGCTGCTGCTGTAGTGAGGGACCGTTCCACTACCGGTGGGGGGGCAGTTACATAGCCCCCTCTTACAGCAGTGGAGGACCTCCTGGCCAACCTTGGGATAGCCCCACAAGAAGATCTACACAAGAACTTTCAGTCGTGGAGGTGGCTGGCACCCAGGCAACAGGTGAGAAGCGTCCATGTAAGCCAAAAGTTCACATCAATGTACTGAGATTGCATTACAACTGTGTTCTATAGAGTCTTGAGATGCATATGTCAGGGAAACATACTACCACTATAACCGCTATATCACTCCCACTGCTAAAATGGTACTGTCTAACACCTTCCTCATTCATTGTCTCCTATAAGGTTCCCATTTCTTACCAACCTTCAATATCCTATAAAATTAAAGCTATCCTCCTGTTATCAGAAAATGTCTAAGTTTGCTACCAACTATAAATTCAAATACCACCACTGCAATACCCTACACAAGCAAAATTTGCTAAAGCTTCCCAACCATCTTACCTACATTAAACTTACTCATGCCCATAAACTCATCTGTAATCCCTCCAACTACCCCTCCCTTGCATCCTCCTTCAAAATGCAGATTCCCAACAGACTTCTAAGATCCAATAACCAGAATTTTCATTAATTGCAGAAGCCTGCTCATCCTACAGGCAGGCACCTACTATACTTTTCCCTAGCTCACTTCTGGAAATCCCAGCCAGCTCTTATTGGTAATACAGATAACCACTCTACCTTTAAGACCTTGCTTCATTCCCATCTCAAAAGCCTCTGGGAATGTTCCTGCTCTCATCACACATGACTTGCCTGTTTTTCCCAATTTCTCACACTCCTTTACTTCTATCTTCTCTTCATCATACGGAACTTTTCTGACTACGACCACCTTCATTTGTCTCATTTACTCGTACTCTTGCTCTACTTTTTTTTTCTTTTTTCTTATTGTCCCACCCTTCTTAGATTCAACAATTTCACCTGTCATCACCCATCCTACTTTAACTACGTTAAGATGTCATGTAAAACTATAATGTCAACCCTGTGTTATTTCACATTCTAACAAATGTAACAGAAGTATGCAGCAATGGGGTTTTCTTCTTCTAGTTAAACAAACTAAATAAACATAAAATATCTGCATCATTGCCCTATATATCTCACCTGGTAACGATATCTCTACACTCGAAAATATTCTCCTATAGGCCTCTAATGAAATTAACTATGAAACCTATATCCTTGGTGATGTGAATATTGACTGGAATAAAATCAATTGCCCCTCTCCCTCCCTATACATTAACCTCTATAACTTTACTCAAACAATCCTCTCCATCACTCAGCCTAACAAAATAAACCCTCCCGGATACACTATAGTTTGGATCCTATTCTCATATCCAAATAAAATAACCAATTCTGGCACAATTCCTGATACCTTTAGCGACCACCTCCCAGCCTTCATGCATCGCTCAACTAGTTCCACCCCTCACCAGCATCAGTACATTCAAACTTGTAACCTCAGTATCTTCAACCTAACTGCTTTCTCAAATACTTTCAAACAAATGAACTGGCAAATTCTAAACATCCTTCCTATTGACGTGGCTATAGAATACTTCAACTCTGTCTTCCTTGATACTTTAAACACACTAGCCCCACTAAGAAACAAAAGGATAAAAACTAAAACTGCTCCTTGGCTATCCAAAGAGACAAAACAGATTATGCACTACAGAGACAAACTATGGAAGCTTAACCAAAACAATACACTGGACAATACCTTGCTCCAATATAAACAGCTCCGCAACAGTGCAAAACGACTAATCACCAAAGACAAAAAAATCCTACTATATCAAACTTCAGTCCAATAACAATAAAAACTCTGAAAATTCTGGAACTCAGTAAACTCACTCCTCAATCCGGGCTCCAAGAATAATCCCTGTCCTGACCCAAGTAAATCTGATCTCGAACTAGGCTCTGAATTTAACTCATTTTTCATAGACACTATTACTACCCTCACCAAGTCATTTCCCAATAATAACCCAACTACTCTACACTCTCCCCTTCTAACTCACCTCATCTGTTTGAACTCAAACCCATCTCCACTAACTTTATAAAAAAATCTTTTGTCCAAACTTAAACCTTGCTCTAACTCTCCCGACAATTTTTCCTCTTCATTCTTAAAATGTGCTGCTGATGGCATTACACTCCCAGTCAGCATCATTGTTAACTGATCCATAAAAGAATCATATGTCCCTAAACTCTGGCACTCAGCTTATATTCTTCCTCTTCATAAAGTAGGCAAAAATACCAGCATTTCAAACTTTCACACCATTGCTTTGAGCTCACCAATCTCCAAAATCCTAGACAAATGCATACACCTCCAACTTATGCCTTTCCTGACCCAAAAAAATCTTCTCACTCCTAACCAGCATGGCTTCTGTCCAGGCCATAGCACAATAACTGCTCTACTCTCTTTCCTAGAAACTATCAATCAAGCTTAAGATTCAGGCCACTTAGTTTCTACTGTTTTACTTGATCTGTCTAAAGCTTTTGATACTGTTTCCCACAAGCACCTTCTCTGTCATCTTTCAAACCTTAATCTCTCACATAATGCTTTATCCTGGTTCTCCAGCTATCTGTCAGACAGATCACAGGCAGTCAAATGGAAGAACTCCATCTCTTCCTTCCTGCATACCCCAACTGGCGTACCACAGGGATCCATCCTTGGGCTAATGCTTTTTAACATCTTCATCAATACCTTTCACACTGCTATTCCTGATACTAAAATCATTCAATACGCAGATGATTCAACCTTCATCTGCTCTGCCTCAGACCTCTCTGAATTGCTCATTAAAACTCAAACTGCCTTCTCAACAACTGAAAACTGGATGCGCCAAAACCACCTCTCTCTCAATGCAAATAAATCAAAGATTCTACTATTCCCTCCCACAAAGACTCTCTCCTACGATAAAAACAACTTCAAAGTCTATAGTCAAATCAACTCACCTATAGAAGTAGTCCCCTCTGCCAAACTACTTGGCATTACAGTAGATGAACACCTGAAGTTTCATATTCATATTCAACAAAATATAAACCCACCAAAAGCTAGGTATGCTGTATAGGAATAATCGCTTTCTCTCCAACTCTACCAGGCAAACTCTGGCCTCGACTTATCTTCTTCCTTCCTTATTATACAGAGCCTCTCTCCTAACCAACCTGTCCTCCTCTATCACCTCTAAACTAGAAAACTGCTGCAACAAAATCTCTAAATTTGCCTCTAAATCTAAAAATACCACCCATCACTGCCTAGCCCTACAATCCCTGAATTGGCTTGAACTCCCAAACTACCTAGACTATCTCCAACTGACTACTGCACATAGACTCATATTTCACCCAACAAAATGTCCCACTCTAACTAACATCCTTCCCCCTTATACACCCAACAGAGCTCTCAGATCTGAAAATCAGAACGTAATTACTATCCATAAACCTAAACGTCCTGCTGGCTAACATCTCCTATCTTTCTCACTAGGCAAAAAATGGAATTCCCTTCCCTCCACACTAAGAACCATACCAAACTCAGAAAACTTCAAAATCCAACTATTCAAACACCTGCCCCTGTAAATGGAAATGTACCTGCCTTCTCCCAACCTAATCCAAGGGGGTTCTCACTCTGGTTCCCAAGCTCTACAACTCTCATAATTTTCTTCCTTCGAGCCTATCTAAGTTCTCAACAATTTCTATAGCTTCTCTTTAAGCTCTCACCTCCTACAGCTACCCTCACACAGCCCAACCTTGTAAATACTGTAAATAGCATTACACTGTTTATGTGTGTATGTAAAGCATATACATTTTCTTAAAAGGTTTGTATGTAAACTGTTTCCACACCTAACCCATATCTGTATTCCTCAATTAAAACTGTGTGATCCCTAACTTCAAGCTTAATGAATTTGTTAACTATGCATGTTATTGAATGCATTTATGAGTAACTATTATACATAAGATCTTTAATATTAACTATCATTTGTATAGAAACTGTATAATGCATCTTGGAGATTTTCTCCCCAGGCCTCCACTGAAAATGGGTCAATTCAGTCCAGTGGACTTCCCCGGAAATCAAATTACAAATAAATAAATAGCTGACTTATATATGTATATAATTTTACCTTTTACATTTGTAACCATATTTTCACTGCAATTGTAGATTTGTTATAATGTTATGTAATACTATCATTCTTCAATACTGTTGTTGCATAACAGTAAATGCATTGCCTTCATATTATATTGTTGTTCATGGAGATTTTCTCCACGGGACTCCATTGAAAGCAGGTGGGGTTTAGTTATGCACACAAGTGCACATCTATGGTGAAGGACAGCAAACTGTAATATCATAGTTTATACTGTATCTGTGCATAAATGCAGCATTAATTGTGGACCAATGCATATTGTGAATCAGCTAACAATACGTCTCCCTCACTACTAACTAGGTCCCTTGACTCTACATGAGGTACAGCAGCCGGAATCCAGTGAGTATGAGATTTTACTGTTTTGGCTCACCAGTACCCCAGGCATGTTAAGGTGTTACACACAGCCATCTGGCAATATCTGCATCATCACTTGTAGTACGGTTCACTGCTTAATATCACAGTGGATATCACAGGGGCCTATTTGCATGTGATGTCATATATCTGTAGCATACCTACCTGACAAACCTGTCATTGCAGGACATCTGGATAAAGATTGACAGAATTTGGGGACAAAGGGCCAGGAGTAGGGACATATTGTAGACATTGCTGTTATACAGTGCATATGAAAGGTGTACACACCTGCTAGAATGCCAGGTATTTCTGATATATGACAATGTGAGCACGATACAGAAGACCAAACATATATCCAACCTTTCCTGTGACCTATAATCTGTACAATGTAAATGACAAATAAACAAATCTGTTAGTGGAACAAGTATGTGACATGGAAATTGACCAAGAAACTAGATGCGTACGTGTGCACAGGATGAAGCTCATACTGTGGTGCAGCACCATGTGACAAAATCACAGCAGTGCATCATATTGTATACACACCTGCCATCAATTATGGACTCTTGAATTTACTGCAAATAACACTCAGCTCACATACCAAGTATATCCCAACATAGACCCATAGCTGCCTGCTACAGCAAAAGCCATGGTTCACATACAGCTTTACATGCTGCAAAGGGATCATATGTTAGAAATGTATTAGCTTGGAGAAGGCTACAGAAACATACCCACAATATTGCATATGTCATGGGACACAGTGCAGATAGTCATCAAAAGGTGTTCCAGATATGGTGCAACAGTGACATTGTGACGAAGTGGACATCCCTACATATATGTGGAGGATACAATACCAACAATGTCTAGGGAGGCTGCCAGGAGCCATACAGCAACACCAAAGGAGTGCCATACATCTCTGGCAAGTATTGTGTGTGTACTACATGTGACAACAATCTTATATGGTCTTCACATGTCTTGGCTATATGGTGTGTTTGGAAGATGGCAGCTTTTCCTCACAACAAACAACACTCAGTCTCGTGTAACTTCTGGACAACAATACATCAGCTTTTCAAAAAGCATGTGTGTTAATGTGTTAAGTTGTTATGAGACCAATGTTAAACTGTCTTTGTCCACAATTCGGTCATGTTATTTTGGCCATATAAAACCACTGCACAACAGCAGAAGCACACTACCCACACAGTGAAGCAGGCTGATGGCAGTGTCCTGCCTTAGGTTTGCTGTCCAAAACTTTGAACTGGGGTGTAACCGATTTGGAGTGTATTATGACCAGTTTCAAACACCAGTCCCTTGTGGCTATAATCCTTCTGGTGTCTGCCACATACCTGTGTATGGGGAGGTATTTCACACAGCAATGGCCCACACCTTACATCCACTGGGCAAAAGGATGGCTTCACAAGAACACAATCAACAGTCTGCAGTGGCTAAGCCTGAGCCCACACCTAAATACAATACACAATCTGTGTGGTGAACTGATGAGTGGTGTGCACAGGGGATGGCTTTGCAATCTTACAAATGTGAAGGTGTTCTGCAAGGGACAGTTTGCAAACATTGCCATGTCAAGATGTGCCATGCTGATAAACACCTTCCCAAGAGTACAGACTGCTGTGATGAGATGAACAGGTGCTTTACCAAAGTATCGGTTTACAGGTGTGTACCCCTATGCAATCCAGCTATTGTAGTCATATCATGTACGATATGTGAACCCTACCTGAGGTGTATGTTCTTCAATTGGAGTGCACATGTTATATGTCATATGAAATGGTGGAAATGTTATGGCAATATCACTGCTGTCTCATGTGATCTGTTACAAAATCATTGCATGTTAGAAAGGGTTTGTACACTTACTATATCCACTGTAAGCTTGGGAAGTTGCTTCAGTAGTCACCCTTGTTTTCACATACATGTACTACAGGTTATGCCATCTTCAAATCACAGTATGACATTAAGTAGGGTCACCAATCCACTCGAACAACAGTAATGTATCAGACACACATAGGAGGTATGAGCAGCAGACAGGAAAGATGGACCACATATGTAGATATTCATGGAAACTCTGTACAGTTGGCAGGTATGGTCTGTAGGTTTGGCCACAGTGCTGTATAGATGAACAGCAGTAATATTTACATGGGTGCAGTGTGTTGTAGGTGAAGGCTCACCACCAAATAAAAACAGT